>NC_056733.1:1156618390-1156668390 GCF_019279795.1 Protopterus annectens
GATAGAAGAAGAGTATATGGAGTACCAAGGCATTCTATAGTTATGTCAAGAATCTAAATGGCAATGCTTAGATCTGCTCTGAGCTACAACAGAATGCCATTAAATATACTGATCCCAAGGATATTGCCAATATCCTGGCAGTTCGATTTAGTGCCAACTTTACCCCCCTCTCACCCCCTAAAGGGCCCATCTCAATACCAAAAGATTGCCAAATTCCAGTAATCATGGCCATACAGGTAGAAACCGCACTCTCCAACGCTAAGAATACAGCATCCATGGGACCAGATGACATCCCAGGCTGTGTACTACATGAACTACAAAATGAACTGGCACCTCACCTAACTGTCATGTTTAATCATAGCCTCACCTCAGGCTTCGTGCCCACTGAGTGGCGCACAGCTACAGTTATCCCACTCCACAAGGGGGGATCCACCTTGGATCCAGGGAACTACTGTCCCATCAGTCTGACAAGCCTGATGTGCAAGGGCATGGAACACATTATCATGGAACTTATAAACAAAGACATTGGCAACCTTCAAACACTAGACCCCACCCAGTTTGGGTTTGTGAAGGGCTGATCTTGTCTCCTGAATCTGATTGACTTCTTCGAATCAGTCTCGAGAGATGTGGACGAGGGTGAGGTGGCCCAGACGGCCTATCTGGACCTCACCAGGGCCTTCGACACCATCCCCCACTCTAGAATCATATATAAACTTACTAAGCTGGGCATAAATCCCTATGTCACTCGGGTTGACAACTGGCTTACTGACAGAACCCAGACTGTAAAAGTAGCCGACTCCAAATCCTGCTCCAGACAAGTGACAAGTGGAGTACCTCAGAGTTCAGTCCTGGGACCACACCTGTTTGGCATCTACTTCTCTGAAGTACAGGCCAACACTAAGGGACTCTGGCTAACAAAGTTTGCAGATGACTGCAAACTCGAAGCCATTATTGAATCCACAAATGATGTGGATATTCTACAAAAGGGCCTTACAGAAACAGATGCCTCGTGCCAGAGCCATGGGCTCAAGCTTAATGCCAAGAAATGTATAGTTATCCCCTTTGGAAAAAAACATGCACCCATGAATTACCACATAGGTGGCAAGACACTAAACATCGAAAGTGTGATGAGAGACTTAGGGACACAGGTGGACAGTGGTCTCACTTTTGATAACCACATCGCCACAACAGTCAGGAAATCCTTCTATGTGGCACACCTCATCACTTAGGGCTTTTCATCCAGAAAAAGGAGGTCATTATCCAAATGTACTCATCCCTCATTAGATCCATTATAGAGTATAATTACCCGTTTGGTATGTACCTCACAAGACATCTGCAACAGCTGGAAAGGCCACAGAAATACCTCACAAAGGAATCACAGGCCTAAAGCAGACGACATATGCTGACCATCTAAAAATACTCCAGCTATACTCTGTGGCATATCGTCTGCTCGGAGGCGATCTCTGCTTAACATACAAGGCCATGTCAAACCCTGAGCTGTTGGACATGCTCCACTTAAATAAATCCCAATCTCTCAGAGCCACATGCTCCAGGGATCTAAACCTTGTCATCACAATGAACAAAACATGCTGGAGGGATAGGTTCCTGACCCAGAGACTCCCCATACTCTGGAATAGACTGCCCATACATGTCAAACAGAGCGCCTCATTGGCCTTCTTCAAAAGGAACCTTGATGATTGGATGGGAGATATGAAATTCACCCCGGGGATCATGTCAGTCGTCCTGCTAGACAGGGGTCCAGAGAAGTAAATATTGTTGGAAGAAATATCCAGGGAATTGTTATGGCTAGGCTTGTATAGGCCCTAGGGCCGATAGCCTAGTACCAACCTATGAACCTATGAAAATAAATGAAAAAGAATGTTAGTAGTAATAAGATATGTAATAGATGCTATTTTGTGTGAGAAGAAAGATGTAGAGTTCGTTGCATGTGACATAGCAAAAGCATTTGATTTAGTAAGGCAGTGTGAGATATTTTAGGGGATTATGGGGTTTGCAAAAATAATAAAACTATTAAAGAAGTGTTTTAACATGTCTTTGGTGAAGGCTATAATAAATGGTCTATAAAGAAAATAAAATTTGAAAAAAGGGGATGAAACAGGGGTATTGAAGTATTTTAATTGAGCTAGTAATGAATGCAATAATACAACTATGCATTGGTGAAATGAGAAAAACAGGATGGGAAATGGGAAAAGGTGTAATAATACTTGTGTGTCTTTCATATGCAGTTGAGGTAGTTTTTTTAACCAAAATGCAGAATGGATGAGGGAAACTGTGATAAAAATGGACAAGGGGTTAAGTAAAACTAGATTAAGGTTAAATAGGTCAAAAGTAAAGGGTTTGGTGAAATGAAGATGAATATATTTTACTATAAATGAGATAAACATATTAGGAATCAGGTTTGGGAAAAGGGGAAATGAATAGAACAGTGGTGTGAATTTCTGGATAAAATAAAAAGGTTAGGTGGTGGAAAAATTTTCTATTTATCCTTTATAAAGAAGACATATATAGATTAAATATGTATATATTGTAAAGCTGGGATATATGTTTCCTGGAAAAATGGAAAAAGAGTTGTTAAGTGAGTTTTTCAGTTTTTATTTTGGGATAATGACTCAGTCCAGTTAAACTTGGAATTGTATATAATAATAATGAGGACTTTTGTATTTAAAAATCCATTTCTATATTTGGCATCTATAAATCTTTTTTGGGTATTAGAAAATATGAAAGAGAAGGAAATTAGCTAGTTAGAGAACATACTGTGGCATATGGAGAGATGAAAAAATGAAAAGGGAAAGAAAAGAAAAAAAGGAGGAGATTACTTAGCAATAATCAACAATTGGGGTGAAGGTAATGTCAAATTTACCCATGGCTGATGTGGTTTGATCATGAGGATGAAGCCTGAGTGATTAAACAAAGTCAGCTTTGTGGAAATCCAGCATTACCCATGCACAGGAGTTAATTACTGCTGCTATGCCATTATATTAGTTAACAAAAAAAATCGTATCTTTTTAAAATAATGGCAGCCATGGTAGTGCAGTGGTTAGCATTGTCACCTCACAGCAGGAGGTTCTCCGATTTGATTCTTGGCTGGGGTGCCTTCTGTGTGAAGTCTGCATGTCCTCCCTGTGGTTGCATGGGTTTCTTCTGGGTGCTCTGGTTTCCTCCCGCATTCCCAAAAAATGCAGTAGGTGGATTGGACACCCTAAATTGGCTGTAGGTGCCGATAAGTGATATGGATGAACTACAGTGGCAGGGCTAGCCACCCGGTGATGTAAACCTTGGCTTGAGATGATTTTCACTGTTGAAGTGACACCCTGACCCATGTGCAAAATGGGAAAAAGGGTTGAGGATGGATGGATAGATGGATGGATGGATGGATGGATGGATGGATGGATGGATGGATGGATAGGCAGACTTTACTGCCCTTTTGCAAGCTTTTGGTAGTCTAGGACATTTAAGATGTGCACTGCACATTCTCCAAGTCTGCAGTACAGTATCTCTCAAATGTCTAGATTTTCATAGAATGCCTAGATGTTTACATCTCACTGTTGACCTGTAATTCACAAAAGCTGTGCTATTTTGGCAAACCATTGAAGATGAAGTCAGTAAAGGATAACGGATGTCTCAGTTTGTAAGAAGTTTCTTGGTATGCTGCAGAGCTGCTTGTAGGGGTGCCTTTTTTAGCTCCATGGAGAAATTTAGTGGAGTAAAAATCTTTAAAAATAGGTTCAATTCTCTGCTTAGTGGCATGGAGAAAGTGAGTTCAGTGGGTTGAACATTCTTTTTTCAATGAGCACGCCAACTAGTCTGTGCAATCAGCATGCAAGCTTTTGAATAATAAATTAGTTATAAAACTGTATATAGAGAAAAGCTCGAAGGAAGAAGAGTTTTGTATCTACATGTTTTTCTTGAACAGTGGGAAGTATGAAATGTGTGACATTAACAAATGCCTGTTACTGGTGATTTACAAGAAAATAATTTCTATGTGCAACACAGAATGTAAGGGACATTTTGCAAAAGTCTGAAGTATGTATGTATGTATGACCTGGCTATCTGAAAAAGTCTGAAGAAGTATGTATGACCTGGCTAGCTGCTTCAAAACACTTTAGTGGCTGGACTTGTTTCTACTAATATAACATGGATTTACAGTGAGACAACATGCATGTTTTTGAGTACTAATGGTTATTTATTGTATAATTAAAAAAAGGTGAAGTTATGGAAAATTAAGATTGATGATGTTAAACATTAAAGAAAGGAATTGTATAACATGATAATGGAGAAACAGTTAATATATCCACAGAAAGATCATAAAGATGAGGTTAAAAAACAATATCAAACAGAAGGGGAAAGATTTGATGATTTTTTTATGAGGCTGGAGTTTTAGTGTAAAGATTATTATTGGATAAGTTGCCTGTAAAATGTAATATGAAATATAAAATAATGAAGGAAGGAATATGTAAAGATTTTAATGAAGAATAAATGACAAGGCATTATGTTTTGGACTGTAAAAAGAATGGGGAGTTTTGGAAAAAAATCAAAATTAGTGAAAGTGGGAAGTTTTTTGAAATATAAACATGGATATAATATTATATGGGACATATTAAAAAAAAATTGAGATATGAGATAGGATATTGATGGTAACAGTAGGGGTTCTGTGGAAAAGAATATGTGATAAATGGCCGTGTAATAAAAATAAAAATTATAATGATATGTTGGCCTAAACAAAAAGATAATTATGGAGAAAATAATGGGGGATAAAATGCAAGCTGTTAAAGCCTGTGAAACTGAATATGTAAAATAATGAAAATATTTAAAATATTGTAGAAATGTAAATAGACTGGAAGAGGTGTTTTTTATATATATGTATATATATATATATATATATATATATATATATATATATATAGATATATGAGCTACCACCAGCTCAGGCAGCTGGGTGACAGGTTAATGTCTCCTGTGAAGTACAGCACACTTTGGAGTGCAGCACCTACCTCCCTTATGCTGCATCGCAGTGGCAGTTATGAAAAATGAATCCAGGCACGTGGGGTAGTAAATATATATATATATATATATATATATATATATATATATATATATATATATAAATAACTTTCCATTGAGAATGCACAAAACTGATCCACAAATGATCACCACCTAATGGTCTGCCAAGACAAACATTGATCCATACAGGATAGAAAAAAATCCTAAAAAACAGTTTCTTGCAGGTGGGCTTGTCAAGCTCCACCCAGACCCCATATTAATTGATGACTGAAACTTCAGAACACCAAACCTAAAATGTTGAACATGCTGAGTATCAAAGAAATATCAATAGGAGAAAATGACCTTATTTGTATGTGGGAGACAGCACAACAGCAGGGGTGGGGGATGGATTTGCCCATTCCTCGCTGTTGTGTGATCTCGGAGTTAGTACATATAATTAGCAGGGGGTGTGGGAGTGCAGGGGTCTTACTCCCCCATTACAGATGTTTTTTGCTTTAGTTTGTTTTTCAGCATTATGGTGCTTGATAATGTGGGCTTGAAGTTTTGTTACTCGAACATGTGCATGTTTGAGCAAATGGATTAGGCCCATATATCTGTACATAGATGTGTGTGTGTGTGTGTGTGTGTGTGTATATATATATATATATATATATATATGTGTGTGTGTGTGTGTGTGTGTGTGTGTGTGTGGGTATATATATATATATATATATATATATATATATATATATATATATATATAAAAACAGTGAGGTTATCTGATTTGCTACCTTTGGATATGTACATCACTTGTGGTGACCTGGTTCTAGGTGGTTAGTTTCCTGGGATTCTGGCTTTCAGGGATAAAGCAATTGTACCTCCAATGGATCCAGATTAACACACTTTTACCAAATTTTAGACAGTCCTGTGTCCACATTGCACTAGAGTGGGGTCTTGAAGATCCTGAAGCCCCTATGGTATTTGTTTTTACTCCAAGCTTGTGCTTAAGTATATCTCTTCCCTTTGTATGCTTTTTAGCCTTTTCAGAAGTTTTCTCATTCCTTGTTTTCAGAGTTTTCATTTTATGATTTTTTTACTCATCTCATCTGTCCCATTTTGGAGATTTTATGCAGTCCTGGGGCAATGAGGCCATTTCTCTGTTGTTCCTTGTATGGTTGCCATCTTCTGTGGTTGTCCATCCTGGGTTGGAATCCCTTGCCAGTTATGGGTTGTCTACTGTCATGACTTCTTGGTGACTAAATGTGGTCCCTGTCTTTCCTTGTCCTGAGCTCAACTTTATTTCAAAACTAAAGCAATTCACCTTATTAGCCTGCATCTATACTCTAAACTGCTGTGGACCTTATAGTTGGGTCCAGCATTGAAAATTAATAAAACCAGCCAGGTTATCTGACTTGCTGCCTTGGTATGTATGCATTAGATGCAAAGATCTTATCTCCAGTGAATCCAAACTAAAACACTAGACCCATGGGGGAAGGTATGCATAATGGTTAAGGTCTACAGGGTGAGGGATTGTCATAAAGGCTAAGGTCACTGGATGGAGGGTTGGCATAATGGTTAAGATCTTAACCTCATAGGTACAAGGTACAGGGTTTAATTCTGACCTCGGTTATGTACAGCTGGTGCAGAGGGTTAAAGCTGTGAGTTGTAGTTCCTCTAGTACATGGTTCGGCTCCTTCATTTATCATTTTCCTGCTGTATGACCTTGAGCAAGTCACTTAACAAGATATTGCTCCCAGGTCACCCCTGAAAAGAGACTGTATGCCAATAGGCATACATGGTTACAAATTGGGTAATATTAACTCTGGGAATAGGTGCAGAGGACCGAAGCTACAACTTCTTAATGAGCTGCTTCCTGTGACAAGGGTGCTGGGTTTGAAATTTTCCTCCTTTGTTTAGATGGTTGGGGTTGGCATAATGGTTAAGGTGTTTACCTTACATGCTCAAGGTACATGGTTTGATTCTCACCTTGGGAAAACTGGGTAGGCTTAAAATGGGCCACAAAGGTATCTGGCCTAGCAGGGACCAGTGAATCATCTGCAGTTTTCAAAAAATATATATTTCCAGATAGATGGTTGCTTTCATCTTTTAATGACTTCTTCAGAGCTATCCTTCATTTTTTTGAAAGAAAAGTGTTTCAGTTCTTTTCGGAATTTATGTCTAAATGAAAGAGGAAGTGTTTGTGTGGTTGTCAGATTCCCTATAAAGATCACCGCATGTCCTGTCTTTTTTTGTTAAAGGAAGAATACAACATTCAGTCTTGTTGGATTTATATACACTTTTACCCATAAAACTTTTAGAAGCAGATATAATTCCATTGTATTACATTTAGAAAACCAAAAGTTGAAGGCTCTTGCATGTAGAATCATGGATTAGGTTTAGGGTTCATTAGATGTTCCCCCCTCTGCTCCCCAAGAAGAAAAAAGTATTCTTGGAGGTTTTGGTTTCCATTCCAACTTCCTCTTTGTCTTGGCCTTTTGTAGGTGATTCCACTGTGGCCATATTTGAACCCTCAGATCCTCCATCAACTTCTCTCAACTCCCATGGCATTACTCCCTTGCAAAGCCACTAAGAGATGAGAGTTGGGCTTGTCCTCATAGGCAAGGGAGAACCACTCTTACTATGAATGAAGAAGGGGATGGACGTTATTCTCTTACAAAGATGCAGTGAGAAATCAAATTCATGGGGAGATGACTACATGTGAGTGTGCTTCTTTTTGATTGTCACTCCCAGAAAAAGTGCACTTAAACCTAAACTACTTCTGCTCCTTTATCCTCTTTATCTAAGAGAGAGAAGGAAGAAAATGTTATGTTTGCCTTTGCCAAAAGTTTATTTAAAGCCTTTCAGTTGTTAGAGTCTGAATCTTCTCTACAATCTGAAAGAAGAATGTCCCCTCCCCTTCAGACTCTGATTCAGAGTCTGATATTCTGAAAGTAGGTTTGAACAATGCCTCACAAATTCCTACACCAGATAACTGGAAATCTGAACCTGAGGAAAATATATCTTCAGATGGTCCAAGTGAATAGTTGTCTTTTTTATACTAGTGGCAGAATGAAGGATTTGCTCAAGTGGCAACAAAAAGAAATGTGTGTTACCCAGTGTGATGCCCACCACTGCTACTAATATGTTTTGGGCACCAATATGTGTCATCCCAACACTGGGCCAATAATCAAGGAGCCTAAAAAAAAAAAAAAAAAACTTTTTCTCATGTAAATTGTTACATACTGTTACACTTTACCTTCTAATTGTGTTAAGATTTACTTCTACTTAAATGTACTCTTCTTGCATTTTTACTATGTTTTTATACATTGTACTATCACTATGTTTTATATATTGTATTCATGGAGCTTTTCTCCCCAGGACTCCATTAATAATGGGAACATTCAGCCCAATGGACCATCCTGGCAACCAAACTTCAAATAAATAAATAAATAAATCCTCAGCACTGACACTGGAGAGAGAAGTGCACTTGGAATACAAATGGATACATTCAGTATTTTCAGATGCAGACCTCTGTACATCAAGTACAGTTTCCCTTAAGAGCACACAGGGAACACACTCAGCCTGGGGTCAGGATGTCTCTATATTTGTCTCCCTCCAGATCCCCAATAAGACTCCCCACTGGTACAGCTGTAGGGTTAGGTTCTCAGCCAAGTGTCCAACCCAAGTTATCTAGCACCCTCTCTGTAAACCCAGTGCTTCATATCCATGCCACAAGTAGCTGACACACAAATACTTTAAGATTTGTCTCTCTCTCTCTCTCACACACACACACACACACACACACACACACACACACACACACACACACACACACACACACTCACACACTCACACACACACACACACACACACACACACACACACACACACACACACACACACACACACACACACACACACACACACACACACACACACGTGAAAGACTGGCACAGATGTACTAGCTATGGCCCTTTCTGCCTAGACTATAAGGTACTTACCACTGCCACCATTACTTCCAATCAGCTATGCTAAGGCCCTTAACAAAGGGTGTCCAGTTATACTGTATAATATTAATCCTGATACAAATGTTAGATGTTCACCAAAACAGCTAGGCTTTCTGGAGTGTCCACACAGTGTCACCAAATAAATATAAGTACTCTCAAAGGTTAGATACTTTCTACAAGGACCAGCCACAATAAAAGTTTTAAATATATTTAATAATAAATAATAAAATAACATGAAAATATTGAATATATACCATATTTCCCCAAAAATAAGACCGGGTCTTATACTTTTCCCCCCGCCGAAATACGCATTAGGGTTTATTATCAGGGGATGCCTTATTAACCCTCCCCCCGTACAACAATCTACATTTATTCATTTCTTCATGTACAAAAACTGACATTTATTCATGTGCACAAATCAGCATTTATTCATGTACACAAATTGACATTTATTTGGTACTTTTCCATTATTGGGCAACAGTTCTAGGTAACGCGTTAACAGTTGTGTGAGAATTCTACATAAACAGTGTAACAAACATTTCAACTTCAGAATATCTACACCTTGGCTTTCACAGTGCAATATTTCATGCTTAACAGAAAGCGGAGAAAAATCTCAATACACGTGTATTGGAGGAGGGGAATAAAACAGGTGAATAACTGCCACTTTTTGAGTGGTGTTGTTTTCTTTATTCCTTACCCAAACTGTAAGAGAAGAATGATGGAAAGTCATACAAATGAAGTCTGGGAACTAGTGGTCTTACTTTTTAATTACCCCTTGATAACAAAATGTTACTTTAATACAATAATCCATTCTGTTGCACCGATAATGGAAAAGTTATTCAAATACAGTCATGTCATCTTATTCTGGAACATTGTCATAAGTCTCCAATCCCCGAATTCCAGCCTGAATTTCTTGCAACTCCATTTCCTGTAGAACCATTGGCCCCAATCTGTCATGCTTAGCAATACTGCTCTCCTTAAATGAGTACTGCTTGTCCATGTAGCCTGCTCATAGTGTATTGGCAACACAGCTATCAGTGATATTATCCATTGAATTCTTCACCCAAGTCATAACCTCTTGCAGGCTAGGCTTCACAAAGTTTCCATGCTGATTTCTCTCCATTCTATTTTCAATGCTGGAGGGATAGGTTCCTGACCCAGAGACTCCCCAGCCTCTGGAATAGACTGCCCATACATGTCAAGTAGAGTGCCTCTTTGGCCCTCTTCAAAAGGAACCTTGCCGATTGGATGGGAGAAAGGAAATTCACCCCAGGGATCATGTCAGTCACCCTGTTAGACAGGGGTCCAGGGAGGTAAATAGTGTGGGAAGAAATAGCCAGGGAATTGTTATGGCTAGGCTTGTATAGGCCCTAGGGCTGATAGCCTAGTACCAACCTATGAACCTATGAATCTATATAGTCACTGAGTTCCATGCGCAAATGGTCCTTGAATGGCTTGTTTATTGCAATATCAAGAGTCTGGAGATAGGCAATCATTCCTGCGGGAATCATTATTTGATATATTCTCTGTGCAAGGAATTTCTTCATGTCTTTAGCGCTGTGAGTGCTGGCTGAATCCCAGACTAGTAGACCTCTTTTGCCACCTTGCAAAACAAGTGGCAGCATTACATCGACCCACTTCTTTATAACTGCTTGTGTGCACCAGGCTTTTTCAGTTACAAGAATGTAAATGCCTGAAACACGTTCAATCTTATCTTTCTTGTCCTTACTAATGATTAGAGGTGGGGTTTGCTTTCCAGCTAGACGAATTGCCAAAATACAGGTAACACGTGCACTTTCGTAACCAGTGGAGGGAATGTAGATTGACGAGGCACCCCTCTGATCAATTGTTGTTTGAGATTCTTGGCCCATAAACAGGGACGTCAGGAGGCATACGCACTGTACTGATTTCAGTACAACGTATTTAGAAGGGGGGGTAGCATTTCAAAGTTTTCGCGCTTTAGCATTTTAAAGTTTTCGCGCTTTACTAGTGCACGACGATGACGTCAGCACATCAGGGCAGCCAGTCGGAATGGAGCTCACCGCGCGTCAGTTCAAAATGCGGTTTAGGATGCAAGCATTATGTTGGTCGAAGCGGGAGTATTTGAAGGACTTAAAGCAGGAGGATTTGTTGGTCTCAGTCACGTCAAGGACTTTATTTAGAACCAAGGGGCTGGTGAGTAGTGTGTGTGTGTGTGTGTGTGTGTGTGTGTGTGTGTGTGTGTGTGTGTGTGTGTGTGTGTGTGTGTGTGTGTGTGTAAATGTTTTGAAAATGTACTTAAACTATGGCTTATGAGTATGTTTTTTTATCTGATGAAGTCCGTTTATTCAGGACGAAAACGTGGATTGTCTGTTGAGCGTTCATATTTATTAAACAACGGATTTTGACCTTATTTGTCATCCTTAATTGCTTGCTGCTCATACATTGTTGTGCTAAGATTTGTGGGTGGTTATTTGTACTGCTTTGGTGGCAGAACTGTTTTCCCTTTTTGCATTTTTCATCATCCAGTACCTTTCTATATTGAGCCACTATTGAGGGATGTCCGATTCCCCATTGACCTCTTTTCTTCACATTATGGCACTTGCAGTATCCCAAGCTGCCAGTGAATGTACATCAGTTTCTTATACATTTGTTATTCCTTAAACAAAGTTGTCAATGATTAGCTGTAATCCCACCATCATCAGGCTAGCTGATTGTACACCTACCACCTCACTCCTCTCTAAACTACATCTTCCTTACAAAGCTCTACCATCATCATCATCAGCACCATCATTCTTTCACAACAATCCACAAACTAGTGAATCATACAATATTTCAGTTAACTTTCCTACTTACAGAAGAGTTGGGAAGAATTCTGGCAGATGCCTAACATCACAATTTTTACCTAAAGTTTTTAGTACATACTCCATTGATTTCAGCCATATGAGCTATTCAGATATTGCACAGTTCAGTATAGAAATGTATTGTCTGTGCAACTATTTGAAATTTTCTTTTGGGAAAGAGATTTTTCATAAGTATAATTCATAAAGATATCATTTGTGATGATTATGCTTAAAAATTTGAACAAAATGTCTATAGCTTTGGAGGTGTGTACAGTCTAAATACTTAAATTCATAACTCACAATTCCAGCAATTTAATCCCATTATTTTTACTCATGTTAAGTGTTATAGCAGTCAGTTACAGATAAAACCCAGACAAAAATAACTTTATTTAGAACTGGTAACATAACCATTTAGTAATGAATCATTCAGAGGCATAATTTGAGTAAATATTACCCCTCTCCTGATTGCTGTATAATCTGCAAAATGCACAGATTATTGCTAATTTCAGTCTTGTTCACAGCTGTTTGTTTTATAGTGTACTCGCATAGTTGTACTGATGTGCTACTGGATTTATATTATGTTTTGAATGACGTACATAGATTAGGTTCAAAATCTGTGTTCTTGACAGCTCTCAGAGTTTTTGTTTTACATAGTTAATAACAATAATAAATAATGAAAACTGTATAAATGTTCCCAGAGCATAGCTCCCAACCTCTTAGCCCAAAAATCTGGACAAAGCCAAAAATAGTCAGGGTCAAAGCCGAAAAATAAGGAAAACATTTAAATATTGCTGTTATGCACTTAGAAAGCTGCTAGAATAAAAAGGTCTTGTTTTATCTTGCATTTTCTGAAGGATATGAAGTTTGAAACTCAAATGCCTGCCTTTATTTATTGAATTCAGTCCCCACTGATTTGCCACAAAAAATCCAGAAAACTATGTTGTTCTGACTATTTTGCACAGTGACCTTGGCAGTAAAATGTATGATGGTAACACAGCATTTTATTCTAGCAGTTTTCCAAGATTATACAAGCAATGTTTAATGTGTTCCTGTTTTTTGCCCTTTTGACCTACCCCAATAAATTTGGCTTTTTCCAGACTTCTTGTGCTGCGAAGTTGAGATGTAGTTGAGTATTGCGAAGATTTTACAAGGAGCTGAGAGCTGCAGGGGAAGAGAAGTTTAGTGCTGATTATGCTAAGTCTGCTCACATTGCTAGTAGCACAAAATGTTGTGTACTTGCTTTTAATGCAGAAGGTTGTTGGTTCTACTCTCATAAGGGGTGAATGCTGCTGTACTGAAAGTTAAGACACTAACTATGAGCCTGTTATCAGTTTGCCATCCATTTCCTATTGCAATATTACTAGCTTATTATTAATGTAATTTAGGCAATTTATTCCTCAGGGCATCAGACACTTTATTTTTCGGTGAAGTCATGAAATATAAAGGTGATTGCTAGCAGCAACCTCTTCATTAGTTAGATTTATTTAACGTGGAATTATTTAGATGACTTTTTTTACTACTTCAGAGATTGTGCATATTATTTACTGATAATGGTGGACTGTAAAAGTTTGACTAGACTTTTATGATGGAAATGTTCTGAATTGGGCAGTTTTGTTTCATTGTTTACTGGAAAAATGTTCAAAGCAATAGGAAGGTGTATCAAAGAGCACATGTATGTTTCATATGCAAGGGGCCTATGATTTAAAAGCAGCCCAGAATTAATTCTTATCTGCCACGGGTAAAATGTATTTTTCTTTGAATGTGGGTTTTAATGTTGTTTCAGTGAATGTGAGTTTCAAGGGCAGAGAAGTTTTAATGCCAAGTTTGTTTAGCAGATGTCTTAGTGTTTGTGCTGTAAAATGCAAAATAAAACTTTCAAATGAAGTTCAAATCATCATAGAAGTAAATCAGTATGTACATTAGTGTTTATGGTAAATGGAGTGAAATAGCAAAGTAATGGATCATTGGAATGGCTGCAGGGGAGGCTCCATTCGACCATGGTTTTTGAGGGGAAGGGCGGCAAACTTAGACAGCCCCAGCTGAACTATACCTCCCAACTGTCCAGATTTTCAAAGAATGAATAGATTTTTGCTTCTTATTTTTGGTTTGTTCCTCAATTTGTGGTTTTCTGGCAAATGATTTAGGAATTAAGTCACTAAATAATGACACACTAGTTTCAGACTTTATAACCTTCAGAAAAATGCATGCTAAAATAAGACCTGTTCTATCAACTGTCCCAGTTTATACAAGAGCAATTTTTAGTACTGTTTATATGTTCCCTCAATATATTTGGCCTTGTCCAGATTTATTACATTAACAGGTTGAGAGGTACATGCAAATAAATTGCTTTATAGAATTAGGCATAGCCAAACCTCAACTGTCCCTGATTTTGGCTCAAAATGTTTCTCTTACCCTAATGATCCCTCCACAAAATAGCAATTTTGGAAGAAAACATAGAGGGTTTACTTTACTTTTATAAATAACTGTAATGATCAGAGTTATACATTACTTTTATTTCAAAAATGCATGTAGATTCTCTAATTTTGTCAGCTGCTCTAGGTTAACTGTGCTCATATTAAAATGGTGTCCCTCCTTTGACAGGTTCCCAGCTGTATTGTCTGGCAATTTTATATTTTTGCATCACATTTTTGGTCCGTTTTCATAAAATTGCAGTTTTCTGGCAAATTAGTGGCAAATTGTTAAAGACTGAAGTTAGAAAATAATGCAGACATTTCAGTTTCAGATTTCATACCTTTCAGAAAATTCGTACTGATGCAAGACCTACTACTATTCTATTATCTTTCTAAGTTTATAAGAGCAATATTTAAAAAAAATGTCCTTATTTTTGGGCCTTTGCCTCAGTTTTATTTATGAGTTTGTTGCTGTAAGAGGTTGAGAGATTTTGTGTGTGTGTGTGTGTGTGGTAGGTAGCATACCTCTCAACTGTCCACATTTTGCAGAATGTCCAGATTTTTGCCCCATATTTTTTGTCTGTTCCTCATAAATTTTGTGATTTTCTAGAAAATCATTGAAGGCTGAAGTTGCTATATAATGACAGACATTTGAGCTACAGACTTCATGTCCTTTAGAAAAATTCATACTAGCACAAATCCTGTTATTCTAGCAACTTTCTAAGTTCACGAGAACATTATTTAATATCTGTCCCTGTTTATTTTAGGCTTTGTCCATATTTCTTGCACTAAGAGGTAGGTAGGGGTGTGTGTGTGTGAATGAAACATCCTAGTTAGTGGTAGCAGGTAGTTAGTAATTTACTCAAGCTCAAAACCTGTACCTTAGTTACAGAAAACAAAAGCATAAAGTCTCTACCCCAACTACCATGCTGCATTTTTCAAAGAACTGACATTTCAGGTTAATTTTCAATTCAAGGAACCGAGTTTGAGTGAATTTATATTATATTACTGAAGAGGCATTACAGCGAATGCCTCTTCATCGACACTAAAAGAGCAAACCGTGAATTACGAGAATGGCCGTAGCTTGGCTGGGGAGGGGGGTAGCAGTTTGAGAGCTGTCAGTACAAATTTGAAAATCCTAGCTACACCCCTGCCCATAAACACTGCAGTTTCATCCATAGTAATCATGTTGGAGAGTTTGTATTTAGAAAAGTTGATGCCATCAACAAAGGACTTGAATGCAAGTGCATGTTTAATAACTTCAGTATCTTCCAGCTTGAACAGTGTTGTTGATCTTCTTAGAGACAGTTCATATCGCTGAAGGAAGCCATCCTGCCAATGTTGTGATACTTTGAATTCTTCTGGGGATATTTCTGTGGTGCCATTTATTTATTTATTTTTTTTGTTGACCGGGAGTGTCCGACTGGACGTAGGTGCATTTTCAGCGGAGGCCCGGGGAGAAAAGCTCCACAGTTAAAATAAACAGACAGTAGTTACATTGGATTACATAGCGCTTAACAATTTACATAGCAATTACTTACAACATATTTACAGATGAAGAACATAGTACATCGGTAGACAACTAGAATCTTTATCTGTGAAGTACATAACAGACATTAACAAATGTTACAAGGGCAAATGCTTGAATACCAACCCTGCGCACAACCAAAGCCTTTGCTCTCCTGTTACCAATCCATTCACAGATGATGTCCTCCAGCTCAGGAAATAATGGTTGCTGACCTGATCCACACTTGCACTTCTTAGCATTTTCCTCGTCGACCTGTTGACTGAGGTTATCATATGCTGCTCGCCATTTTCAGACCATTCGGAGATCCAACTTCTTCTCTTTGCAGAAACACATCAGATTCTTTCCCCGGGAGTCCACCACGATTCCTTTCTAGTACTTGACAGAATAGCTCTTTCTTTTTGCACTCATCTTGTCGGGGGGGTTAATTGAAGACTTACGAGACAGGAGTGGCAACCCAAAATGGTGATGGTTAAGAAGACACAACCACACCCGTTCATTATCAAGTGCACACATTTTATGTGCGTTGTCTGTACTTTGACCAATCAAAGTAAACTTGCCAGTGTTTATGGGCCAAGGATCTCAACCATCAAGTGTGAGTGAGGATTAGGGTTACAGTAAGAATTGTGGAGGACTCCCAGGGAAAGAATCTTACGACTTTCTGCAAAGCGAAGAAGTTGGGAGTCAGAATGGTCAGAAAATGATGAGCAGAGTACGATAACCTCAGTCAACAGGTGTCAATAATATTATTATTTTACAATTCAACACGTCCATCATGTGTTATTGATGATCTTAACTGGGGCTTATTTTTGGGATAGGGCTTATATCATGACCACCCTGGAAAACCATGATAGCCCTTATTCTCTGGTTAGGTCTTATTTATGGAGAAATACAGTACTTACAGCAAACCACAGAGTTCAAATCACAGAAAATATTGAAATTAACATTGATGGACAGACTCATACAAATAAAGAAAAACATTCTTTAAGCTAAGCTTCACTATATTCCTGACTGATCTAAAAGAATTTACTGTTCCCTAATAAGTTATTCGGGCAAGTCAAGATGAAATACGTGAGTAGTCTTTCTAGTCTGGCTTCCCAAACAGAATACTTTGTATTCTGAGATTTCACTTTGTAATATCTAAATGATAATTTCCAAGAGGGCTAGCAGAATGACCTCATCTGGTCACCTGACTCTAGGTTCTCACAGTACTCACCTTTGAAGCTGAGACAGGAATTCAGCAGAGATGGCCACAATATACATCCACATGTTTTTGGCAGTGCATGGGGCCTCCTCTCTTTTCACTGAGCTAATGGAAAAAAGGCTTTGCCTCAGACCTACCTGCTCCAGTCCTATTCATTACAGTGGTGTGCCGATTTAATGTTTTAACAGCTCATTTACATTTCCCTAATTTTCCTTAAAATCTAGACTGGCTAGCATAGGGATCCTCCCTTTAAGCTTCTGAAATGCCTGCTCACATGCAGGGGTCTACACTACCTTATCTGACATGTTTTTTCCTTGTCAGGTCTGTGAGTGGAGCAGCTATGGTACTATAATTGGGGACAAACATTCTATAGAACCCTGGTGTCCCTAAAAATGCCCTTGCCTGCTTTTGGTAACAGGGGCAGGCCAAGCCTGAATGGCTTCCACTTTGGTAGGTTCTGGCCTGATCATACCACTTCCCATTCTATGTCCCAGGTAGGAGACCTCTGCCAACCCACCTGACACTAACTGGGCTTAATAGTCAACCCTCCCCTCCCCTCTGCAGTCTACCCAGCACCTCTTTGACATACTGAAGGTGCTCTTGTCAGCAATGACTGTAGATGGCAATATCATCTAGGTAAGCAAGGGCATAATCTTCTGCTCCTGCTAGGATATGATCTACCAGCCTCTGGAAAGTTGCTGGGGAATTTTTTTATCTCAAGGGGCATCCTCATGAGCTCATACAAGTCAAAATGAGTCACAAAGGCTGACCTCTGTCTAGCACTGGGAGTCAAGGGCACCTGCCAGTAGCCCTTGGTAAGATCAATAGTGGTCAGATACTTAACCTCAGTGAGCTGCTCTAGGGATTCATCTGTCCTAGGCATGGGGTACGCATCTGACTCTATGTGACTATTTAGTTTCCTGTAGTCCACACAGAACCAACCTTGTGCTGCCATCCCTCTTTGCCACCAGCACCACTGGTTAAGCCCAGTGACTGCTGGACTCCTGGATTACTCCCAGCTCCAACATCTCCTGTATCTCCCTCCTCAGAGTCCGTTTAACTAGCTCAGGCTCCCTGTAAGGGGTTTGCTTGATAGGTCTTTGGGGCTCTGTATCCACATGTGCTGCATGGGTCTATATTGCATTCTCAAAAGCCAACAATGTTGAATCTGACATTGTCGGCACGAGAATAGCGAAACTGCACAATGCAAAAGAAGTAAATGGAAATCTCCATAAGGGGAGATTTCCATTTACTTCAATGTAGTGCGGCCTCGGAGTTGGTATATTTAAGTAGGGGGTGTGTGGGGGGTGCAGGGGGGCTTGCCCCCCTGCCTACGACATTTTTTTTTGTTTGTTTTAATTTTTTTTTGGAGTGTTCGATGTTTTAACAATTCATCACTAAGGGTCGACCTTTAGTGTTTAGCACTAGGTGGGTGCACCCTGGTTTCCCATTGAACATGTCCCCAGACTTCTGTGACACTGTTCGGATTTCTTGAACCTAGGTAGGGGATAGTTGCTGGGACATTGCTACCCCTTCCACTGAAGTGTCATTAAGACCCTCACTGAGGAGATCAGTCTCTAGATCCCCCTCAGACTCCTCCTGCTACCCACTGCAAATACTCAGCACAAGGGCCTCCCTATCATGAGTACGATAACCTCAGTCAACAGGTGTCAATAATATTATTATTTTACAATTCAACACGTCCATCATGTGTTATTGATGATCTTAACTGGGGCTTATTTTTGGGATAGGGCTTATATCATGACCACCCTGGAAAACCATGATAGCCCTTATTCTCTGGTTAGGTCTTATTTATGGAGAAATACAGTACTTACAGCAAACCACAGAGTTCAAATCACAGAAAATATTGAAATTAACATTGATGGACAGACTCATACAAATAAAGAAAAACATTCTTTAAGCTAAGCTTCACTATATTCCTGACTGATCTAAAAGAATTTACTGTTCCCTAATAAGTTATTCGGGCAAGTCAAGATGAAATACGTGAGTAGTCTTTCTAGTCAGGCTTCCCAAACAGAATACTTTGTATTCTGAGATTTCACTTTGTAATATCTAAACGATAATTTCCAAGAGGGCTAGCAGAATGACCTCATCTGGTCACCTGACTCTAGGTTCTCACAGTACTCACCTTTGAAGCTGAGACAGGAATTCAGCAGAGATGGCCACAATATACATCCACATGTTTTTGGCAGTGCATGGGGCCTCCTCTCTTTTCACTGAGCTAATGGAAAAAAGGCTTTGCCTCAGACCTACCCGCTCCAGTCCTATTCATTACAGTGGTGTGCCGATTTAATGTTTTAACAGCTCATTTACATTTCCCTAATTTTCCTTAAAATCTAGACTGGCTAGCATAGGGATCCTCCCTTTAAGCTTCTGAAATGCCTGCTCACATGCAGGGGTCTACACTACCTTATCTGACATGTTTTTTCCTTGTCAGGTCTGTGAGTGGAGCAGCTATGGTACTATAATTGGGGACAAACATTCTATAGAACCCTGGTGTCCCTAAAAATGCCCTTGCCTGCTTTTGGTAACAGGTGCAGGCCATGCCTGAATGGCTTCCACTTTGGTAGGTTCTGGCCTGATCATACCACTTCCCATTCTATGTCCCAGGTAGGAGACCTCTGCCAACCCACCTGACACTAACTGGGCTTAATAGTCAACCCTCCCCTCCCCTCTGCAGTCTACCCAGCACCTCTTTGACATACTGAAGGTGCTCTTGTCAGCAATGACTGTAGATGGCAATATCATCTAGGTAAGCAAGGGCATAATCTTCTGCTCCTGCTAGGATATGATCTACCAGCCTCTGGAAAGTTGCTGGGGAATTTTTTTATCTCAAGGGGCATCCTCATGAGCTCATACAAGTCAAAATGAGTCACAAAGGCTGACCTCTGTCAAGCACTGGGAGTCAAGGGCACCTGCCAGTAGCCCTTGGTAAGATCAATAGTGGTCAGATACTTAACCTCAGTGAGCTGCTCTAGGGATTCATCTGTCCTAGGCATGGGGTACGCATCTGACTCTATGTGACTATTTAGTTTCCTGTAGTCCACACAGAACCAACCTTGTGCTGCCATCCCTCTTTGCCACCAGCACCACTGGTTAAGCCCAGTGACTGCTGGACTCCTGGATTACTCCCAGCTCCAACATCTCCTGTATCTCCCTCCTCAGAGTCCATTTAACTAGCTCAGGCTCCCTGTAAGGGGTTTGCTTGATAGGTCTTTGGGGCTCTGTATCCACATGTGCTGCATGGGTCTATATTGCATTCTCAAAAGCCAACAATGTTGAATCTGACATTGTCGGCACGAGAATAGCGAAACTGCACAATGCAAAAGAAGTAAATGGAAATCTCCATAAGGGGAGATTTCCATTTACTTCAATGTAGTGCGGCCTCGGAGTTGGTATATTTAAGTAGGGGGTGTGTGGGGGGTGCAGGGGGGCTTGCCCCCCTGCCTACGACATTTTTTTTTGTTTGTTTTAATTTTTTTTTGGAGCGTTCGATGTTTTAACAATTCATCACTAAGGGTCGACCTTTAGTGATTCGAACTGTTACACATTTGATGTTTCAATATAGACCCTGCTGCACTAGGTGGGTGCACCCTGGTTTCCCATTGAACATGTCCCCAGACTTCTGTGACACTGTTCGGATTTCTTGAACCTAGGTAGGGGATAGTTGCTGGGACATTGCTACCCCTTCCACTGAAGTGTCATTAAGACCCTCACTGAGGAGATCAGTCTCTAGATCCCCCTCAGACTCCTCCTGCTACCCACTGCAAATACTGAGCACAAGGGCCTCCCTATCATGGTAAGGGTTCATCATATTAACATGGTACAATTTGTGCCCCTGCCTCCTGCTTAGCAGTTCTACCATGTAGTTAACATCACTGACCTTTCTTACCACCTTGAAGGGTACCTCCCAAGCTGCCTGCATTTTATTGTGTATGACAGAAATGAGAACTATCACCTACTGCCACACAGCATACTCTCTGGCTCGAGCATCCCAGTCATACCAGACCTTTTTCTGCTGTTGGGCTCCTGCCAGGTTCTCCTGGGCCAAGCTCATGAGCTCCCCAATCATTATCCTAAGGTTTAGGACATATGCCACAACAGACTCCTTGTGGGATTCACACTCACCTTCCCACTCATCAAGAATCAAATCTAGAGGTCCCCTTACCCTCTGCCCGTACAACAAGTCTAAGGGAGAAAAACCTTTGGCTTCCTTGGGCACCTCCCTGTATACAAACAATAGATGGGGCAAATAGTGTCCCACTCTCAATTAAACTGGTCTGCCAATGCCCATAGCATGGTTTTAGTGTAGATTTTTAACCTCTATGCAAGACCATTAGGCTGGGGGTGGTATTGGGTTGTCTTTAGGTGCTTCACCCCCCAGTGCTCCCACAGACAAGCCAGCAGGTCTGACATGAAATTGGCACCTATGTCAGTCAGTATTTCTCTTGGAAACCCTACCCTGCTGAAAATCTCTACCAAAGCATTTGACACCTTTTCTGTCTCGATGGAAGATAGAGCCACCACCTCAGGGTATCTAGTAATCTACTACCATTAGGGTATACTTCTTCCCTATGAAAATGTAGGTACTCAGAAGCCCCACAATATCCATAGCTACGCTCTGAAATGGTTCCTCAATCCCAGGCAAAGGCATCAAATAGCTTTTACCTGGTCTCCTGCCTTGCCTACATTTTGGCACTGCTCACAGGTCCTGATGTGCCCTATTACACCTCTTGCAATCCCAGGTAATTAAAAGATATGTATAATATGTCTATTAATATACTTTATGCCCATATGACATGCAAAAGGAATGTCATAGGCTATGGGAAGAAGTGCCAGACAGTAGACCTTGGGCACTACCAACTGCTGTGTTACCTCACCTTCTAGCCCTCCCTCAGGGGTCCTCTCTGAGTACAGTAACCCTTTGTTCTGGTAAACAGAGCACCCTTTTCCTTGAGAATCAGATGCCTCCCTAGCTACCTCCCTCAAGGCTTGTAATGTAGGGTCTGAGAGCTGAGCTCTCTCTTTGCAACTCTTCCCAGCTTCCCTTCCACAGGAAGTCTGGTATCCTCTGACAGCAGTGCCTCACTGTCAGCCTGGGTATTACTACTCACCTTTGCCCTTGCAGTCACTCTGTCCAAGGGAACATCAGTACTCACCAGCAGCTGAGGTTCATCTTCAGTCTCACTGCTACAGGGTAGTTCCCTCCCTGAAGTAGCCACATCACCAGTCCTGGCTTCAGGGGTGTGGCCTGTCTAGGTCTCCCCTCAGGCCACCAAACCCACAGGCCCATCTCCAAGCCTGACTGTGGGTCACTGCATGCACACAAGGTACTGCATTATCAAAATCATTCCCTATTAAGACATCTGCAGGGATATCCTCAAACACACCTACTTGCTTGCTTTCTTTTCCACCCTCCCAGTCAAGGTAAACTCTAGCCAAAGGCATTTGAAATGGGATCTAGCCTAAAGCTCTGATTGGAGTGCAGTACCCAAGCAGGTACTGATCCTCTTTAACCACTGCAGGCTTCACAATGGTTATATCCAAGGCTGTGTCTGTGTTGGCAGGGGCTTATTTTGCATCTCCCAAGATCTGATATAAACTCTGCTGGTAGTTTGGTACCTCTGTTGTCATCTCCAGGCAACTTACCACTGGCATTCTATTATTCTCACTTGCTGGCTCCCCCACCTTTTGTTCCCCACCTTGCCTCTGTGGACATGTATATGCTACATGGCCTCCCTGGTTACATTTAAAACATATAACCCTTGATCCTGGCCATGTACCTGAACTAGTGGCTTCCCCAGTTACTGACGGACTCTGTTGGGGCAGTTTAGGCTGCCCACCATGGGTTCTCTTATTTCCATGTGCAGCAATGGGTTTCCCTTTCCTGTGTGGTGATGCCATGCTTGCTAGGTATAGGTCTCCTTTTTTTCCTCAACTTATCTACAGAGTTGCATTCCCTGTCTGCCAACCAGATCCTCACATTGTCAGGCAAAGTGCTAAGGGCTTGTTCCTTCACCAAAAGGTCTGCCAGCCCTTGAAAAGTGGTTACCTGACACCCACTCACCCACCTATGAAAATAAGTGCTTAGTTCAGCAATATAATCACAGACACTTTCATCTGCCTTGCGTCTATGCTCACAAAACTTTTTTCCTGTAAGCTTCAGGTGTTAACTTAAAACATTGTAATAAACATTACTTCACTTTTTCATAATCTAAACCATCAGTATCAGACAATTTAGAAACAACAGTTACAGCTTTATCACTGAGTTAGGGGGTGAGGAACTGTGCCCAGATCCCATAGTCAACATTATACTGTTTGCATACGCTTTCAAATATATCAATAAATCTATCAAAATTATCACCTTCTTGGTACAGAGGAAGAAGTTTACTGACCTTTATTGCTTCACGGGTATGGTTACTCCCCTCCCCATTATCTCCATGACCCTGGTGAAGAGTCAGCATTTCCTTTTCATGTTGCCTCTGCCTCTTATTTTCTTTGTCTTCAAAATGCCACAGTCTCTCTGCTGATTCTACTTCATCCTCCAAACAGCAGTCTCTCTGATGATTCTAGTTCCAAACGTTTGGCCTCCAGTTCAAATCTTTTTAACTGTAAATGGATGTTTAAGTCCTGTTGAACTGTCCTGTTTCTAAGAGTTGTACATCCCCAGTGCCATCCTGGTTGTCATCCTGGTTGATGGTCTAAGATATAGCTGTGATTAAGCCTGCAGTCATTTCATCTTTAGTCAGGCTGGCATGCTGCAGTCATTTGGCTTGGCATATCTCAGCTGACTGGTTGCTTGTCAGCTTGCCATAATCCCCTGCTGACATCTTTGCCTGCTCTCCCTGACTAACTAAGCTAACAAAAAAATAAATAAAACTATTGTGATATGAAACTCTGAATGTCTACCATGTAGCTGCTTGAGAGTACAAACATCTTCTTTAGTGACAATTGGTTACAGGCTGCAGGAATTCAGTAGCCACACCACTGCTCACCAGTATGTGTGAAGTGATGATCCCAGCACTGCCAGTCAAATATGTGATGCCCACCACTGTTACCGATATGTGTTGGGCACCAATATGTGTTGTCCCCATGCTGGACCAGTAATCAAGGAGCCTTAATCCTCACCACTGACATTGGAGAGGGACATGCACTTGGAATGCAAATGGATACACTCAGTATTTCCAGATGCAGACCTCTCTGCATCAAGTATAGTGTCCCTTACGAACACACAGGGAAGACACTCAACATGGGGTCTCAATGTCTCTATATCTGTCTCCCTCCAGATCTCCAATAAGACTCCCCCCGATACAGCTGTAAGGTTAGGTTCTCAGCTGAGTGTCTAAGCCAAGTCCTCCAGCACCCTCTCTGTAAACACAGTGCTTTGTGTCCCTGGCCCTAGTAGCTGACACATGTACACTTTAAGATTTAATTTTCACACTCACACACACACACACACACACACACACACACACACACACACACACACACACACACACACACACACACACACACACACACACACACACACACACCTGGGAAAGGCTGGCACAGGTTTGCTAGCTATGCCCCTTTCTGCCCAAACTATAAGGTAGTCACCATCACCACCAGACACTCACAATCAGCTACTCTAAGGCCTTTAACAAAGGATGCCCAATTATTCTGCGTAATCTTAATAATAATATAAATGGTAGAAGTTCACCAAGATGCCTAGGTCTTCTGGAGAAGTCCAGACAGTATCACCAAATAAATATAAGTACTCTCAAAGGTTAGATGCTTCCTACAAGGATGAGCCACAATAAAAGTTTTAAATATATTTAATAATAAATAATAAAAGAACATGAAAATATTGAATATATACTTACAGTACACCACAGAGTTCAAATCACAGAAAATATTGAAATTAACATTGATGGATAGACTCATACAAATAAAGAAAAACACTCTCTAAACTAAGCTTCACTATATTCCTGACTGATCTAAAAGAATTTACTGTTCTCTAATAACTCACTTGGGGAAGACGAAATATGTGAGCAGTCTTTCTAGTCAGGCTTCCCAAACAGAATACTCTACATTCTGAGATTTCACTTTGTAATATCTAAATTATAATTTCCAAGATGGCTGGCAGAATGACCGCATCTGGTCACCTGACTCTAGGTTCTCACAGTATTCACCTTTGAAGCTGAGACAGGAAGTCAGCAGAGACAGCCACAATTTACATCCATATATTTATGGCAGTGCCTGGGGCCTCCCCTCTTTTCACTGAGCTAATGGAAAAAGGCTTCGCCTCAGACCTACCTGCTCCAGTTCTATTCATCACAGTGGGGGTGCCAATTTAATTGTTTAACAGCTCATTTACATTTCCCTTATTTTCCTTGAAATTAGTTAGCTGGTTAAATTAAAAACGTACACTGAAACTAGAAAATGAACAAACAAAGCTCTTGAGTTCACCAAAGGACCAAGCGGAACAAATGAATTTAGCTCTTTCAATCACTTTTAATTCATGACCTTCTTCAGAAACATCATACACTTGCCCACCCTTCCTTTTATACACACAAACAGGAAGTGACATGATAATTATAACAAATATAACAAATATAGTTGTAATTAAAGTCTAATAAAATCTAATAATAAAATACTACTGTGTTGTTTATGTATGAAACAATTAATAAATATCAAATGTATAAAAATTATCTGTACATCAAAAAACATTTTAAACTGATAGTATCATTCAACCCGGGTGCTCTATCAGCCCCAAAGTATAACTGCCAATAGGCTTCTTTACACTCTAAAATGTTGTTTAAATCACCAGCAAAATGTGATTTGTCCACTTTGTCCAGAATGAAAAATTCAAACTTCTTGAACTCATTGCATACAATAGAATGTCTAAATAATGCATTAGTTTTGTCGTTTTTCTTTATCGCTAAATAATGTTCATAAATCCTCCTTTTTAAACATCTTTTGGTCTTACCTATGTAATAGTTTCCACATGTGACACAGCTTGCTAAATAGACCACTAACTCACAAGATCTTGGAAAACAATTGGAGAATTATTTTGGGCAACAAAGACTTAGTTAACACACTTGGGTTGGCTCCAAAATTTACATACAAGAGGACAACGAACATCAAGAGTATATTAGAATTGAATAATGAGAAATCAAGGAATCACACCCGTGTATGTACAAATAAGAAAGGTACCTACAGTTGTAACAATTGTAGACAGTGTAGATTTATTAGTAATACATCTTTTGTCACAATTGGGAATTCTAAAGAAATTTTCTGGGCCAAGGATTATTTTAACTGTAACAGTGAGTTAGTGGTCTATTTAGCAAGCTGTGTCACATGTGGAAACTATTACATAGGTAAGACCAAAAGATGTTTAAAAAGGAGGATTTATGAACATTATTTAGCGATAAAGAAAAACGACAAGACTAATGCATTATTTAGACATTCTATTGTATGCAATGAGTTCAAGAAGTTTGAATTTTTCATTCTGGACAAAGTGGACAAATCACATTTTGCTGGTGATTTAAACAATATTTTAGAGTGTAAAGAAGCCTATTGGCAGTTATACTTGGGGGCTGATAGAGCACCCGGGTTGAATGATACTATCAGTTTAAAATGTTTTTTGATGTACAGATAATTTTTATACATTTGATATTTATTAATTGTTTCATACATAAACAACACAGTAGTATTTTATTATCAGATTTTATTATTAGACTTTAATTACAACTATATTTGTTATATTTGTTATAATTATCATGTCACTTCCTGTTTGTGTGTATAAAAGGAAGGGTGGGCAAGTGTATGATGTTTCTGAAGAAGGTCACAAATTAAAAGTGATTGAAAGCGCTAAATTCATTTGCTCCGCTTGGTCCTTTGGTGAACTCAAGAGCTTAGTTAGCTGGTTAACCATTTTTTGTCCCAGTGTCCTCTGTTAAAACATATACATTTAATTCAGTTACACTACTACATGTACATTTCTTTTCATTTCAGCAGGGTGCACTGTTGATGCATTTCAACACAAGCAAAGCTCACAAATACATTTTTAGCACAAGTATCTTGTATAAATCAGTTTGCTATACAAATAGCATGCAGTTCTAATACATTTGTAACACAAGCATGTTGTATAAATCAGTTTGATATTCAAAGGCCATAGCTTTCTTTACAAACCTCCAGCTGGCTGTGCTCGCACAACTCAGACATCCACTGCCCTTCTTCACCTAGCATGGCTGGCAGTACCTCATGTTCTCACCCCCCCCCAACAAATACTGAAGCTAGTTTTTCAAGTGACCCTTGAGAAATGTGGCTTGAGAGAAATGGGCCTGTCTGGGAATATGTTATCCCATTCCATGTCTTAAGATCCTATCTGCACTGGCATTACTGTAATCTAGACTGGCTAGCACAGGGGTCCTCCCAAAGCTCCTTTAAGCTTCTGAAATGCCTGCTCACATGCAGGAGCCCACACTACCTTATCTGACAGTTTTTTCCTTTTCAGGACGAAACTTAAGGGACAATGATCAAAACCATGTTGAGGATGTGCATAACCTTGACTTGGACTTTGAGGTTGGTGGAAACCACTGTGTAATACAGGATGAACATACCCAAGAAGGAACCTTCAACAGAGGGGACAATACAGACTGGGATGTAGTAGAACATTACCAACAGCCCCAACAACAACAACAACAACAAAAAAACTACAAGGGGGGGGAGGGGGGCAACTTTCAGACTACAACCAGAGAATGGACAGAGGAGACAGTACAACACCAGGAGTACGAACAAACAGTGGGATGAGACTACTTGAAACCATAACAAATGAGACCGGGGACTTTTCAATATACAATTACACTGGATGTCATATCGACAACAATTTAGTTGAACTATTTGCCAAGGGACTAACCTTTGTACCCACAAAAGGTTGTAATATAGTAGAACTCCTTATTGATTTTAAGTTATTCATGCGAAAGTTGAATTTAAACATGTTGTTTGGTAGTACTAACAACAATACTATGAATGACTTACACGTGGCTAGTAGTTTCAACCCTCCACAGAATGTCCTACTATGCATGTACGAACATCTATGTGAAAATGAGTTTAGGAACATAGTAACAAGACATAAAAAGAATTTAAACACCAACATCACGAGAGATGAAAATAGTCTACTTTCTTCCCTTAGAAGTTTACCAATAAGACTTATGAAACCTGACAAAGGTGGAGGTCTTGCTGTAGTATACAATGTAGATTATTCCAGTTCAATGTTAACGTTATTAGAAAAGGATACCTATGAAAATTCAAGTAGAAATGAAATAAATCAGGCACATTGTAATGTAAGAGCAATAATTAATGACCTATATTTAGAAGGACTAACAAGTGTAGAGCAAAATAATTATTTAAACATCCCAGCACCAAGGATACCGAAAATCTTCGGTATCCCTAAACTCCACAAAAACCTAAGGAACCCACCTTTTCGTATTTTGGTAGACGCAAGGCAATCTATAACATACCCTTGTGCAAAATTTGTAGATGCAATTTTGAAGAAATACGTGGGTACACAAGAACAAATATTAAAAGACTCTTGGTCCTTTTTGGAGTATTTGCAGAATACAACATTTGATCCATCACTAAAAATTTTTTGATCATAGATATTTGTGATTTGTATACTTGCATACCACAAGATTTGGGGACCAGATGGGTGGTGGAGTTTATTCAATCAAAAGGAGCTACACAAAATGAATGGAGGATAGTAGAGAAATTATTGGATTGTATATTGAAAAATAACTTTGTTTCATTTGAAGATAGGTTGTTCGTACAAAAGTCTGGTGTAGCAATGGGGTCCCCAGTGGGAGGTAGTTTTGCAAATTTGGTACTAGTACAATGGGAAACTACGCATGTATTAAACCAACCTTGGAGTTCCAATATATACATGTATAAGAGGTTTTTAGACGATATTTTCATCCTAATCAAAGGAGAAGAAAAGGAAGCAATAGAGTTAGTTGATAAACTCACAGCTACTACAACCTTCCTTAAGTTTACAATGAATTTTGACAAAATGAAGGTAAACTTTTTAGACATTGAACTAATAAAAACCCCACATGGTTATGTATCAAAAATACACAGAAAGAAAACGTTCTCGAACACATACCTCCACTTTTCAAGCCAACATCCCCTTCACCAAAAGAAATCTGTGGTGAAGGGGCAACTTGTAAGGGCGGCCCGGATGACTACCTTAGACCACGATTTCGAAAGAGAATGTGACAACTTACATCTAATGTTCTCACATAGAGGTTACCCAACCAGTTTTTTGGAGGGGATCTTTAAGGAAGTCACTGGAAAAAGAGAGAGAGGTATCTACAAAGCAATTCTAACCATTGGTCCCGAACAACAGGATGTAGTGGGAGAGGGTAACTTTGAACTGGTAGAGACCAATATAGAAAATGAATCAGAACTAGAGACAGAGGTGGGAATTGCAGGAGATAACAACAACAACAAAAAATATAATACTGCATTTATTTTCACATACTGTTCAGAAGCAAGCCAGATTTGTTATACAGTTAAAAAATATTGGTCTAGTCTGTCACTAGACAGGGAATTAGAAAATACCCTAAAGGATGGACCTGTTATAACATTTAGAAGAGGAAAGAATCTGAAACAATTGTTAGAAACTAAATCACATATTTCAAAAGGAAAGAATGGCACTAGGAAGTGTGGCTCATGCAGATACTGTAGTTATATAACACTTGGAAGTACTTTTAATATAAACAAAAGAACATACTCTATAAATGGTAACTACAACTGTAATAGTAAGAGAGTTGTGTACTTGGCCCAATGCGACAAATGTCCGTCTTTTTATGTAGGGAAAACGGACAGGCGTCTCAGGGACCGTATTTACGAGCACACTTATGCCATTAGAAAAAACAAAGAAGAAAATGCCTTAGCAAGGCACTGTAATATACATACAGGACACACATTTAAATTTATGGTCGTAGACCAAGTACAAATAGATCCCTTGAATCTAATAAATGAGAACATGCTAAGGTTGTACCTTGAAAAGAAAGAACTGGAATGGCAACTCAGATTAACATCTTGTAGGGACCCAGGGTTGAATGAAATTTGTTCAATCACGTGTATATTAAAACTAAAAAGTCTGCTCAGGTAAATCAAAATCAGATTAAATAATACCTGGTGATAATATCAATACCCCTAAGGCTACAGTTCCTCTTAGGCTGAATAAACATTAATTTAAAAATATGTTAAACCATATATTAGTCACTAAGTGAATTAGGTAGGTGACTTGTAAAAACTTACCCTAGTGAAAGGTGATACAAAATTTGCCAACAACCCTGTATTTTAGGAGTCTTGATATAAAAAAAGTTAAACAAGGCAAAAAAGCCTTGTGAGTACTATCCATTGTTGTCTCTCATCCCTTACTAGAATGGTTTTCATGTCCCCAACATCGTAATTGTTCACAGTTGAGATACTGCAGTAAGAACTAGGTATACATTACTACACATTCACAAACAATGTTTAATATACACAGTTTTCATCTGGCAGTAGATACACACACAAAACTCGGTAATTTTTTATATTTTTTTACATTTTTATAAATATTTTATTATATGACTTATTAACAATACAAACAGGTAGGGTACATTTAAACTAACAATGATAGGTTAGGAAGTCATAAATTTACATTTATTTACAAGATTTTTTATGTTTATATTGTATATGAGTCTTGTTTGTAAATAAATTTGAACTACGCAGGTTTTAAATAATTATGACGAAGGGATGATTGCCCTTTTAAGGTTTTACGTGACATCACCTGAGTGCAATATTTAAATGTGAACTGGCGCGAAAGCCAGTGTTTGTCTGATGAAGTTTGGACATTGTTCCAAACGAAAAACGCTTTTAGCGTTTCACGTTACTTGTTGTGGAATAAAGTTGTTTTAACATACCAGTGCAGCTTATTGTCGGACTTTGGCTTGCTGACTGTTTAGCGCTTGTGGATTCTGGTCGCAAGAACCTGTCGCTTGTGGTTGGAGCCTGTTTCCTTCTTATTCTTTGTGGTACGGAGTTTGTTTTTTCAACACAGTTCTCTGTCTGGGAATATGTTATCCCATTCCATGTCTTAAGATCCTATCTGCACTGGCATTACTGTAATCTAGACTGGCTAGCACAGGGGTCCTCCCAAAGCTCCTTTAAGCTTCTGAAATGCCTGCTCACATGCAGGAGCCCACACTACCTTATCTGACAGTTTTTTCCTTTTCAGGTCTGTGAGGGGAGCAGCTATGGTAGTATAATTGGAGACAAACTTTTTATAGTACCCTACTGTCCCTAAGAATGCCCTCACCTGATTTTTGGTAACAGGGACAGGCCATGCCTGAATGGCTTCCACTTTGGCAGGTTCTGGCCTGATTGTACCACTTCACACTTTATGTCTGAGGTAGGAGACATCTGCCATACCCACCTGACACTTACTGGGCTTAATGGTCAACCCTACCCTCTGCAGTCTGTCCAGCGCCTCCCTGACATACTGAAGGTGCTCTTGCCAGCAATGGCTGTAGATAGCAATATCATCCAGGTTAGCAAGGGCATAATCTCCTTCTTCTGCTAGGATACAATCTACCACCCTCTGGAAAGTGTTGAGGCATTTTTCATCCCAAAGGGTATCTTCATGAACTCATACAAGCCAAAATGAGTCACAAATACTGACATCTCTCTAGCGTTGGAAGTCAAGGGCACCTGCCAGTAGCCCTTGGTAAGTTCAGTAGTGGTCAGATACTTAGCCCCAGCCTGCTGATCTAGGGGATCATCTGTCCTAGACTTAACTGTCCTAAACTGGAAGCAAAGCTCTCTCCACCCAAGATTGTGCTAGACAGTCAAGAGGAGAAGGTTAACACCCGCACTACACCTCAAACAACACATAGCCCTTCTAAACCCACACCACCAACACCCACACATAGCAACACTAAACCCACATATGTGGAGGCCCTTAACAGTAACCTGCCCAAGCAACAAGGACCTCCGAAGCAGAAACGCAAACAAACACCAATCACAACCAAAGTGTCACATAGCTCACAACACCAGTGTGCCACCCAACAACAGCCCCTAAGGCAAGACAACGTATCCAAAACTTTAGTCATAGGTGACTCTATAGTCAGGCAACACTGATGTCCCACTCACCAGGCTGAACAAGGAGAAAATTACAGTCATCTGCCTGTTGGGTGCCAGGATCCGCCACATAATGCATGCACTCAAGTCACTCCACAACAAGTACAGATATGACTCTGTCATTGTCCATGTTGGAGTAAATGACTTGAGATGTACCTCATTGGACTACATGAAAAGAGACATGGAAGAGCTCTCGGATCATGTGGCCCAGGCAGGTATGACCCTAGCCATGAGTAGCATCCTGCCTTCGCCTAGAATGATACCACAGTATAAGGACAAAATAATTGACTTCAACAATTGGCTAAGCTTCTGGTGTCATTCAAAGGGGATCCAGTATCTGTCTGCCTGGGACAACATGATCGATAGATCACGATGCTTTGCCAGAGATGGTCTGCACCTGTCGCCCTTGGGATTCAGGTTACTGGCTAAGACTTTTGCCACCCCTATAGTGCCTTTTTTAGGAAAAGTTCAAAGGACAAAACCACCACCATAACAGGTACAAGCATGCAAAATCTGAAGGTAATGCTACTCAATGTTAGAAGTCTAAACCTCAAATGCACTCTCTCGAGGCACTCCTAAAAATGGAGAACATCAATATCTGTGCAGTAACTGAGACCTGGTTCAAGGCTCCATAGAGCACCCCTGCAATACCAGTCTACAACTCTTACCACACTTTTCGGCCACCAAACCAGGACCGAAACACTAAAGGTGGAGGAGTGTCCATATTCACCAAGGATATTCACAACACCAGGCTAGTTGCCCAACACAGTGCGTCTGAAATTCTCCAGGTGCAACTAACACTAGGTAAGACTGCAATCCAAATTGTAGCTTGCTACAGATCCCCCACCATGCCCCAGAATTCTCACTACACCTTTCTAAACATACTGGAAAATGTTAAGATACAACCAAACACCCTAATACTGGGTGATTTCAACTACCCTGCCATTAACTGGGAAAACTACATGTGTACCAACACCTTTGCCCAACAGTTCTTGGAATTTATAAATTCCAGTGCCCTGGATCAGCTAGTCCTTAGTCCCACCAGGGGCTCCAATATCCTAGACCTGGTCATTACCAACATGGGAAATTGATGCTCCACACCTATGGTCACCCCCTCATTGGTCAGGTCTGACCATAAGGTAATCACCCTTGACACCCACATCCCACCCCCACCCTCCAGTAAGGAAACCTCCGTAAAAAACTTCTCCAAAGCCAACTTCATGCTACTCAAGTCAGAAGTGACAAACTTCATGACACCCATACAGACTGGAACTAAACGTTCGACTGATGAATCCTACACTAAGGCACTGTACGAGCACATCCACTCGTGCATGAATCATGCCATCCCCAATAGAACCAAGACACTCCTCCAAAAAAAGGAAGCCAATCTGGTGGTCTCTTGCCATAAACAAACTTTACAACAAAAGGAAGAAACTGTTGCAGAAAAGAGGAAAATCCCAGGATGCAAAAAAACTTCCTTACCAGCCTCAGTAAGAAGATGAGATCCCTCATAAAATCCTCCAAAGCTAGTTACAAAAATAAAATTGCCAAAGATTCCAAAGACAACCACAAGGCATTCTATAGCTATGTCAAGAATCTAAATGGCAATGCTCAGATCTGCTCTGAGCTACAATAGAATGGCATTAAATATACTGATCCCAAGGATATTGCCAATATCCTGGCCGAACGATTCAGTACAAACTTCACCCCCTAAATGGCCCATCTCAATACCGAAAGATTACCAAATTCCGGTAATAACGACCACACAGGTAAAAAACGCACTCTCCAAAGCTAAGAATACAGCATCCATGGGACCAGATGACATCTCAGGCTGTGTACTACATGAACTACAAAATTAACTGGCACCTCACCTAAGTGTCATGTTTAATCATAGCCTCACCTCAGGCTTTGTGCCCACTGAGTGGTGCACAGCTACAGTTATCCCACTCCACAAGGGGGGATCCACCTTGGATCCCAGCAACTACCACCCCATCAGTCTGACAAGCCTGTTCTGCAAGGTCATGGAACGTATTATCATGGAACTTATAAACAAAGACATTGGCAACCTTCAAACACTGGACCCCATGCAGTTTTGGTTTGTGAAGGGCCGATCTTGTCTCATGGACCTCATTAACTTATTGGAATCAGTCTCCAGAGCCATGGACAAGGGATAGGTGGTCCACACAGCCTACCTGGACCTTGCCAATGCCTTCAACACCATCCCCCACTCTGGAATCATAGATAAACTTACTAAGCTGGTCATTAATCCTTACATCAGTCGATGGGTTGCCAACTGGTTTACTGACAGAACCCACACTGTAAAATTAGCCGACTCCAAATCCTGCTCCAGACAAGTGACAAGTGAAGTACCTCAGGGTTCAGTCCTGGGACCGCTCTTGTTTGGCATCTACTTCTCTGAAGTACAGGCCAACACTAAGGGACTCTGGCTAACAATGTTTGCAGAAGACTGCAAACTGGGAGCCATTATTGAATCCCCAAATGATGTAGCTATTCTACAAAAGGGCCTTACAGAAACAGATGCTTGGTGCCAGGGCCATGGGCTGAAGCTCAATGCCAAGAAATGTATAGTTATCCCCTGTGGGAAAAAACATTTACCCGTGAATTACCTCATAGGTGGCAGTACACTAAACAGGAAAGTGTGATAAGAGACTTAGGGACACAGGTGGACAGTGGTCTCACCTTCAATAACCACATCACCACAACAGTCAGGAAATCCTTTTATGTGGCACACCTCATCACTAAGGGCATTTTATCCAGAAAAAAGGCGGTCGTGGTCCCACTGCACTCAGCCCTCATTAGACCCATTATAGAATACAATGCCCCATTTGGTATGTACCTCTCAAGACATCTGCAACAACTGGAAAAGCCACAGAAATACCTCACTAAAAGAATCACAGGCCTAAAGCAGATGCCCTATGCTGACCATCTAAAAAAACTCCACCTATACTCTGTCGCATATCATCTACTCAGAGGCTATCTCTGCTTAACATACAAGGCCATGTCAAACCCAGAGCTGTTGGGCATGCTACATTTAAAGAAATCCCAATCCCTCAAAGACACATGCTCCAGGGATCGAAACCTTGTCATCACAATGAACAAAATATGCTGGAGGGATAGGTTCCTGACCCAGAGACTCCCCAGACTCTGGAATAGACTGCCCATACATGTCAAGCAAAGTGCCTCTTTGGCCCTCTTCAAAAGGAACCTTGATGATTGGATGGGAGATAGGAAATTCACCTCGGGGATCACGTCAGTTGCCTTCCTAGACAGAGGTCCAGGGAAGTAAATACTGCGGGAAGAAAAAGCCAGAGAATTGTAATGGCTAGGCTTGTATATGCCCTAGGGCCAATAGCCTAGTACCAACCTGTGAACCTATGAACCTATGAACATGAAGGTAAGCGTCTGACTCTGTGTGACTATTTAGTTTCCTGAAATCCACACAGAACGTGGTGCTGCCACCCTTCTTTGGCACCAGCAGCACTGGGGAAGCTCAGAGACTGCTGGACTGCTGGATTACTCCCAACTCCAACATCTCCTCTATCTCTAATCTCAAAGTCTGTCTAACTGGCTTAGGCACCCTGTAACAGCCTGCTTGATAGGCCTTTGGGGCTCTGTATCCACATGGTGCTGTACCAGTTGGGGTGCACCCTGGTTTCCCAGTGAACATGTCTCCAGACTTCTGTGGCACTTCTTGTATTTCTCAAACCTGGGTAGGGGATAGTTGCTGGGACATTGCTACCCCTTCCACTGAGGTGTCAGTCCGAGCCTCACTGAGGAGATGACAGTCATCAGATCCCCATTCAGAGTCCTCCTGCTACCCACTGCAAATACTCAGTACTAGGGCCTCCCTATCATGGTAAGCATTCTTTATGTTAACATGGTACAATTTGTGCCCCTGCCTCCTGCTTAGCAATTCTACCATGTAGTTAACATCACTGACCTTCCTCACCACCTTGAAGGGTCCTTTCCAAGCTACCTGCATTTTATTGTGTCTGACAGGAATGACAGCCATCACCTCCTGCCCCACAGTGGGTCTATATTATAACATCGAATTTTATAGAGTTCGAATGTTATAATATTAAACCAGTTTTGTTGAACGCTGAAAACAACAAAGGTGCAGGATACCGAATTCTTTCCCAGGGAAAGAATTCCGTGGGCCGTTGCTGTGGCTTCGCTGTTTTCAGCATTTGATATGTTGGAGTGTTACGGGTCGGGTTCAGGTAAGTGTACGATTGTGTGTAGGTTAGGGTTAGGGGGCAGGTTAGGTGAGTTAGGGTTAGGGAGAGGGTCAGGTAAGTGTGCGGTTGTGTGTAGGTTAGGGTTAGGGGGCGGGTTAGGTGAGTTAGGGTTATGGCGCGGGTGAGGTGAGTGTGCGATAGTGACAGACCTTAGGGTTAGGGTCGGGTTAAAGTAAGTGGATAGCTAGTAGTGTATGTAAAGTTTAGTTTAGGTTTAGGTGTAGGATTTTAAGTGTATGTGTGTGGATTGCTGTTTTTTGTGTGTGTTTGTGTTGTGTGTATGTTTCTCGGAATAGCAATTTTTTTTCCCTGGGAAAAAAAATCGCTATTCTGACTGTTCGATGTTTGCGGATTTCGATGTTTAGGGTTTTATATTATAACATTCGATCTTTGTAGATTTCGATGTTATAATATAGACCCCCCCCCACCCACAGCATACTCTCTGGCTTGAGCATCCCTGTCATGCCAGACCTTTTTCTGCTGTTGGGCTCCTGCCAGATTCTCCTGGGCCAAGCCCATGAGCTCTCTAAGCATTGTCATGAGGTTTAGGATATATGCCACAACAGACTCCTTGTGGGATTCACACTCACTCTCCCACTCATCATGAATCAAATCTAGAGTTCCCCTTACCCTATGCCTGTACAACAACTCAAAGAGTGAAAAACTTTTGGATTCCTGGGGCACCTCCCTGTATACAAACAATAGATGGGGCAAATATTGTCCCACTCTCTCTTAAACTGGTCTGCAAATGCCCATAGCATGTTTTTTAGTGTAGACTTTAGCCTCTTTGCAAGACCATTAGGCTGGGGGTGGTATGGGGTTGTCTTTAGGTGCTTCACCCCCCCCAGTGCTCCCACAGACAAGCCAGCAGGTCTGACATGAAATTGGCACCTATGTCAGTCAGTATTTCTCTTGGGAATCCTAACCTGCTGAAAATCTTTACCAAAGCATTTGCCACCTTCTCTGCCTCGATGGAGGACAGAGCTACCACCTCAGGGTATCTAGTAGTATAATCTACTAGCAGTAGGATATACTTCTTCCCTGTGGAATTGGGAGTACTCAGAGGCCCCACAATATGCATATCTACCCTCCGAAATGGTTCCTGAGTCATAGGCAAAGACATCAAAGGAGGTTTGACGTGGTCTCCTGCATTGCCTACTTTTTGGCACTGCTCACAGATCCTGCAGTACCCTGTTACTTCCCTTGCAATCCAAGGTAATTAAATGTTGTTATGCATAATATGTCTCGTAGTACACTTTATGCCTATATGATCTGCAAAAGGAATGTCATGGGCTATGGCTCAAAGTGCCAGATGGTAGGCTCTGAGCACTACCAACTGCTGTATTATCTCACCTTCTAGCCCTCCCTCATGGGTCCACTCTGTATACAGTAACCTTGTGTTCCAGTATACAGAGCCCTCTTTTCCTTGAGAATCAAGTGCCTCCCTAGCTGCCTCCCTCAAGCATTGTAATGTAGGCTCTGAGAGCTGAGCTTGTCTCAAATCTCTCTTTGTAACTCTTTCCAGCTCCCCTTCTACAGGAAGTCTGGTATCCACTGATAGCAGTGTATCACTGTCAGCTTAGGACTACTACTTGCAGTCACTCTATCCAAGGGAACATCAGTACCCACCAGCAGCTGTGGCTAAACATCAGTCTCACTGCTACAGGGTAGCTCCCTCCCTGAAGTAGCCACATCACCAGTCCTGTCTTTAGTTATGCGGTCTGTCTGGGTCTCCCCCAGGCCACCAAACCCACAGGCCCATCTCCAAGCCTGACTCTGGGTCATTGCATGCACACAAGTTACTACATTATCAAAATCATTCCCTATTAAGACATCTGCAGGGATATCCTCAAACACACCTACCTGCTTGCCTCCTTTTCCACCCTCCCAGTCAAGGTGAACCCTGGCCAAAGTAATTTGGAATGGGATCTCTCCTAAAGCTCTGACTGGACTGGACTGCCCCAGCAAGTATTGCTCCTCTTTAACTACTGCAGGCTTCACAATGGTTATATCCGAGGCAGTGTCTGTGTTGGCAGAGGCCTGTCTTCCATCTACCAAGATCTGATATAAACTCTGCTGGTAGTGTGGTACCTCTATAGTCTCCAAACAACTTACCACTGGCATTTTATTATTCCCACTTGCTGGCTCCCCCACCTTCTGTTTCCCCACCTTACCTCCGTGGATATCTATATACTACATGGCCCCACTGGTTACATTTAAAACATTTAACCCTTGATCCTGGCCATGTACCTGAAATAGTGGCTTCCCCAGTTACTGGCAGACTCTGTTGGGGCAGTTTAGGCTGCCAAACATGAGTTCTGTTATATCCATCTGCAGCACTGGTAACCCTTTGCTGTGCAGTGATGCCCTACTTGCTCAGTATAGGTCTCCTTTTTTCTCCACCTTATCTGCAGAGTTGCATTCCCTGTCTGCCAACCAGATTATCATGTCATCAGAGAAAAGTGCTAAGGGCTTGTTCCCTCACCAAAAAGTCTGCCAGCCCTTGAAAAGTGGTGACCTGACACCCGCTGACCAACCTATGAAAATAAGTGCTTAGTTCAACAATATGATCACAGACATTTTCATCTGCCTTGCGTCTATGCTCACAAAACTTTTTTTTCTGTAAGCTTCAGGCGCTAACTTAAAACATTACAATAAGCAGTGCTTCATTTTTTCATATTCTAAACAATCAGTATCACACAATTTAGAAACAACAGTTACTAAACAAACTGAAACTGAGTTATTAAAATGTCAAAAAGATCTTTTTTTACTACAAAATAGTAAATTGTCATTTTATGAACAGAAAATACTGGTAAAATATGCTAATCATATTCAAACCCCATCAAAAGCACTAGCTCGTATCATTAATCAATCAAAAATACCTTCTCAAATTTCTGAAATACAGTTTAATAATAAAAGATATACCAATACTGAAGACATTATGAATACCTTTGAATTAATATTCTCTCAAATTTATGGCGAACATCAGGAATTACTTATAAATAAGAGTAATAATGATTTTTTGCAGAAGATTATTTTTCCGAAAATTGGTGATGAGTCTCATGAGAGTTTAATCAAACCAAGTTCCTCTGAGGAGATAACAGATACAATTAATAATTTGAAGCCACATAAAGCTCCAGGACCGGATGGTTTGACTTCTGAATTTTACAAAACTTTTTGTGATATATTGGGTAAAATACTTCCACATGTATTTAATTATATAATTAATAATAAAATTAATGATCCGCATTTTAATGCTTTGAAAACAATTCTTATACCTAAAGAGAATGCAGATCTTCAAAATCCGGATAACTATAGACCCATTTCACTTTTAAATATAGACATGAAAATTATGACATCTATTTTAGCCAACAGATTGAAGAAGGTAATAAACCTAATAATATCTGATGAACAAGCTGGCTTTATAAATGGCAGACAAACTACTGACAATACGTTATCACTTCATACACTCATTTCTTATGCCACTCATAAAAATCTTAATGTTTACACACTCATAATTGATGCTCAAAAAGCTTTCGATAGAGTTAATTTAAAATTTTTGTTTAATATTTTATCATATTTTAATATACCCCAAGATTTCATTTTAACATTAAAAAAGTTATATAATAATCCCTATACAACTTTATATATTAATAAAAATTTCTCAAAAAGAATACAAATTAAGAATGGTACCCGTCAAGGATGTCCGCTATCTCCTATATTATTCAATTTATATTTAGAACCACTATTTTTACATATTAAGCAAAATATTTATCATAATGCTCCAATAGTATATGGTACGGAAATATCTATGGCTGCTTTTGCTGATGATCTTAATATTTATTGTACGCCTGTTTCAGATACTAAGAAAATATTAAAGGCAGTGGAAGATTTTGCACAAATATCTAATTACAAAATAAACTTAAAAAAAACCAACTTATTTCCCTTAAAGACGCCTACACCCTTTTCGCTTTTACCATTGATAGGTCAGGTTAAATCCGAAGAAAAAATAAAATATTTGGGTATTGTTTTCTCAACAGATAATAGAGACTTTTATGCGAACAATGTTAAGCTAATTTGGGATCATATACTGTCTGATTTAAAAAGATGGAATAATCTGAAATTACCAATAATGGCAAAGACTTCAATTATTAAAATGAATGTACTCCCTAGAATATTATATATTTTTCGAGCTACTCAAGTCTCAATTTCTAGGAAATTCTTTAAACAACTTCATACAGAATTAGGTAGATTTGTATGGAAACCTAGGAAAACTAGAATATCTTATGATAAACTGATTACTCCAAAAAATAAGGGTGGTTTAGAATTACCGAATTTTTAAGCATATTATTTAATAATAAATGCTAATAGAATTCTAAGAGTGGTTAACTTTGACAAGTCCAGTACTAAATGGTTACCCAAGTGGTTAATTCTGAATTACAAACATGCTGTTAAATTGGGTATTAATTTTAAGGCATTACCTTTTTTAAATAAAGATACCTTTAAAATATACGCTTTGATGGAACATATTAGATTATATATAATATCAATACAAAACCTGTTTAAATCACTAAATCTCTTACAGTATATGATGACTTTCCAACCATTTCACAAGAACCCGAATTTGAAAATCGGTAATCAATTGATAGATCTTAAAAAATTCCCACTTATAATTGATCTAACCATACTTGATTTATATCCCTTTCTTGGTATCTCAATACACGACATGTTAAGAGAGATGAGCCTTCCTAACTCTTATTTAATTATAATGAGACAATTAAAGGATCTTTCAATAACTTATATTAGTAATTTTAAAATTAAAGTAGAAGACTTAACCATTTGTTCAAATTTATGGCAAACTCTTATGCAGGACTCCAAATATATAATGGCTTCATATAATTTGATAAAAGATGTGAAATATAATAACCAAATACTTTTATCCAAATACTGGAAGGATAAACTATTACTGATTGATGATAATAAAATATTGAAAGCAATTAATTTAACCTTAAAATCAGTATCTCTTCAAAAGTTATTATTTACTCAGCTGATGATATTTAATAACGCTTACTACACTCGCCTCAGCTTACATAAATTCAACTCGAAAAATTCACCTAAATGTCCATATTGTATCGATCAAACCGCTGACCTTTTACACATGTTCTGGAGCTGTAAATGTGTATTCAAACTTTGGAATTCTCTAAAAATTCAATTACAAAAAATGGGTTATCAACAGTCCACACTTTCTTGGGAGTTTATGATTCTTCATATTCCTCCGAATAACTTGAACAGATCCCAAATGATTATACTCATAAATATTTTCTTGTTAATGAAGCTTTATATAGCTACAAATTGGCTAAATCCATCTTTGACTTCATGGGAAAACTTTAAAAGTGTAGCGATTAAACATATTTTAGCACATAAATTACGAATTAAAGATCATAAGAAAAATATAAATAATACAAAAATATGGGAGCAAATCTTTAACATTGTGTTAGCTTAATGTTCTAATCCACTTTTCCCCGGGAAGTACATACTTAATATGGAGATTAGTATAGATAAACCTTATATTGACACTAGATCTTTTTTTTTCCTTTTTCTTTTTTAATACCTTTTTAGAATTTTATCTTAATGTATAATGATCTTATGTAACTGTTGGAAGCATTCATGTATATAATGTACATATGTTGTAGTATTGTATTACAACTGGAAAAAGAATAAAGATTTATTATTGAAAAAAAAAGAAACAACAGTTACAGCTTTATCATGGAGTAAGGGGTGAGGAACTGTACCCAGAGCCCTTGGTCAACATTATACTGTTTGCATACTCTTTCAAATATATGAATAAATCTAACAAAATTATCTCCTTCTTGGTACTGAGGAAGAAGTTTACTGACCTTTATTGCTTTCTGGGGTATGGTTACTCCCGTCCCCATTACCGCCATGACCCTGGCAAAGAGTCAGCATTTCCTTTTCATGTTGCCTCTGCTTCTCATTTTTTTTAGCTTCAAAATGCCACAGTCTCTCTGCTGATTCTACTTCAACCTCCAAACACCCCAGTCTGTCTGATGATTCTAGTTCCAAACGTTTGGCCTCCAGTTCAAGTCTCTTTAAGTCCAAATGGATTTTTAAGTCCTCTGAAGAAAAGCTGAACTGTGTTTCTGAGAGCTCTACATCCCCAGTGCCAGTCTGGTTGTCTTCATGGATGATGGTCTGTGATACAGCTGTGATTAAGGCTGCAATCATTTCCCCTTTAGTCAGGTTAGCATGACACAGTCCTTTAGCTTGGCACATCTCTGCCAACTGGTTCCTTGCCAGCTTGCCATATTCCTCTGCTGACATCCTTGCCTGCTCTCCCTAACTAACTAAGCTAACAAAAAATAAATAAAACTATTGTGATATGAAACTCTGAACATCTACCATGTGGCTGCTTGAGAGTACAAACTCCTTCTTTAGTGACAACTGCTTATAGGCTACAGGAATTCAGTATCCACACCACTACTCCCCAGAATGTGAGAAGTGATGATCCCAGCACTGCCAACCAAATATGTGATGCCCACCACTGTTGCCAGTATGTGTTGGGCACCAATATCTGTTGTCCCCATGCTGGGCCAGTAATCAAGAAGCCTTAATCCTCACCACTGACACTGGAGAGGCACATGCACTTGGAATACAAATGGATACCCTCAGTATTTGCAGATGCAGACGTCTCTGCATCAAGTACAATTTCCCTTAAGAGCACGCAGGGAACACACTCAGCCCGGGGTCTGGATGTCTCTAGACCTGTCTCCCTCCAGATCTCCAATAAAACTCCTCCCGGTACAGCTGTAGGGTTAGCTTCTCAGCCGAGTGTCCAAGCCATGTCCTCCAGCACCCTCTCTGTAAAACCAGTGCTTTGTGTCCCTACCTCAAGTAGCTGACAGACACATACATACACACACACACACACACACACACACACACACACACACACACACACACACACACACACACACACACACATGCACACACACACACACTTTAAGATTTAATTTTCACACACACACACACACACACACACAGACACCCACACACACACACACACACACACACACACACACACACACACACACACACACACACACACACACACACACCTGGGGAAGGCTGGCACAGGTTTGCTAGGCTATCTGTGCCCCTTTCTGCCCAGACTATAAGGCAGTTACCATCGCCACTAGACACTCACAGTCAGCTACTCTAAGGCCGTTAACAAAGGGTGTCCAATTATTCTGCATAATATTAATACTAATACAAATGGTAGAAGTTCATCAAGATGGCTAGGTCTTCTTGAGTGGCCCATACCGTGTCACCAAATTAATATAAGTACTCTCAAAGGTTAGATACTTTCTACAAGGATGAGCCACAATCATCATCTTCTTTTGGCTGTTCCCATTAGGGGTCGCCACAGCAGATCATCTGTTTCCATTTCTTCATGTCCTCTGCATCTTGCTGTGTCACATCAACCATTCCTCTATCCTCCCTCTCACTCACACACATATATTCTGTCTTTGTCCTGCTGACCTTCATTCCTCTTCTCTCTAGAGCATATCTCCATCTCTCCAGGGTCTCCTTCACCTGTTCCCTACTCTCACTATAGATCACAATGTCATCTGCAAACGTCATAGTCCATGGGGACTCCTGTCTGATCTCTTCTGTCAACCTGTCCATCACCATTGCAAATAAGAAAGTGCTTAGAGCTGATCCTTGATGTAATCCCACCTCCACCTTAAAAGCATCCGTCACTCCCACCGCTAACCTCACCGCTGTCACACTACCTTCATACATATCCTATACCACTCTTACATACTTCTCTGACACTCCCAACTTCCTCATACAATACCACAACTCCTCTCTAGGCACCCTGTCATATGCTTTCTCTAAGTCTACAAAAACACAATGCAGCTTCTTCTGACCTTCTCTGTACTTCTCCGTCAACACTCTCAGAGCAAACATCACATCTGAGCCACAATAAAAGTTTTAAATATATTTAATAATAAATAATAAAAGAACGTGAAAATACCTAATATATACTTACAGTAAACTTCTTCTTCTTCTTTCGGCTGCTCCCGTTAGGGGTTGCCACAGCGGATCATCTGTTTCCATTTCTTCCTGTCCTCTGTATCTTGCTCTGTCACACCAACCACCTGCATGTCCTCCCTCATCACATCCATAAACCTTATCTTAGGCCTTCCTCTTTTTCTGTTACCTGGCAGCTTCATCTTTAGCATCTTTTTCCCAATATACTCTGCATCCCTCCTCAGCACATGTCCAAACCAAAGTAATCTTGCCTTTCTGGCTTTGTCTCCAAACCTTCCAACCTGGGCTGACCCTCTAATATACTTATTCCTAATCCTGTCCACCCTTGTTACACCCAGTGCAAATCTTAACATCTTTAACTCTGCCATGTCCAGCTCTGACTCCTACCTTTTCTTCATTGCCACTGTCTCCAACCCATATAACATAGCTGGTCTCACTACCCTCTTGTAGACCTTCCCTTTCACTCTTACTGGTACTCACCTGTCACAAACCACTCCTGACACTCTTCTCCACCCACTCCATCCTGCCTGTACTCTCTTCTTCACCTCTCTTCCACACTCACCATTACTCTGAACTGTTGATCCCAAGTATTTAAACTCATCCACCTTCACCACATCTACTCCCTGCATCCTCATCATTCCTCTATCCTCCCTCTCATTCACACACATACATTCTGTCTTAGTCCTGCTGACCTTCATTCCTTTTCTCTCTAGAGCATATCCCCACCTCTACAAGGTCTCCTCCACCTGTTCCCTACTCTCGCTACAGATCACAATGTCATCTGCAAACATCATAGTCCACAGGGACTCCTGTCTGATCTCGTCTGTCAACCTGTCCATTACCACTGCAAATAAAGGGCTTAGAGCTGATCCTTGATGTAATCTCACCTCCACCTTAAACGCATCCTTCACTCCGACCGCAGACCTCACCACTGTCACCTACCCTCGTACATATCCTGTACCACTCTTACATTCTTCTCTGACACTCCCGACTTTCTCATACAATACCACAACTCCTCTCTAGGCACCCTGTCATATGCTTTCTCTAAGTCCACAAAGACACAGTGCAAATCCTTCTGACCTTCTCTGTACTTCTCCATCAACACTCTCAGAGCAAACATTGAATCTTACAGTATACTTACAGTAAACCACAGAGTTCAAATCACAGAAAATATTGAAATTAACATTGATGGACAGCTCATACAAACAAAGAAAAACACTCTCTAAACTAAGCTTCACTATATTCCTGAGTGATCTAAAAGAATGTACTGTTCCCTAATAACTCACTTGGGCAAGGCAAGATGAAACATGTGAGCAATCTTTCTAGTCAGGCTTCCCTAACAGAATACTCTATATTCTAAGATTTTTCTTTGTAATATCTAAAAGATAATTTCCAAGAGGTCTGGCAGAGTGACTTCATCTGGTCACCTGACTCTAGGTTCTAACATTATTCATCTTTGAAGCTGAGACAGGAAGTCAGCACAGACAGTCACAATACACATCCAAATGTTTATGGCAGTTCTTGGGGCCTCTCCTCTTTTCACTGAGCTAATGGACAAAGGCTTTGCCCCAGGCCTACTGGCTCCAGTCCTATTCATCACAGTGGTGTGACGATTTAATGGTTTAACACCTCATTTATATTTCCCTTATTTTCCTTAAAAATAAGTTAGCTGGTTAACCGTTTGTGTTCCAGTGTCCTCTATTAAAACATACATTTAATTCAGTTATACTACTGCATGTACATTTCTTTTCATTTCAGCAGGGTGCACTGTTGTCACATTTCAACACATGCAAAGCTCACAAATACATTTTCAGCACAAGCATCTTGTATATATCAGTTTGCTATACAAATGACATACAGTTCTAATACATTTGAAACACAAGCATTTTGTATAAATCAGTTTGATACTCAAAAGACATATTCTTTACAAAACTCCAGCTGGCTATGCTGGCACAAATCATACATCCACTGCCCTACTTTGCCTAGCATGGCTAGCATCACCTCCTATTGTCACACCCCGTGAAGTTATTATGAGTTGCTGCAAATAGATTCACCTCAACCAGTAGTAATTCCTTTGGTGTCAGCAGTCCTAGAGGGTGCTTTCGATGCAGTCAGCAGTTCTCATGACAGTCAGTCACCAGCCCTTGGGAAATTGCATAAATTATACAAAGTTCCATAATCTAATAAGTTTCTGTTTCGGAATCCTAGGACAGATCATGCAATTGTTTCCTTTTCTATATCTATTCTTTTATGATGCCTATGGCTCCATACCCTGTTCCATCTGATACAGATGAAAGAACTTTTGATAGGTTTGGAAAGAAGGTATATTCATCTTCTGTCTTAACCCTTCTAACCACAACATGTCAAGCATGCATGTCAATGTTTCTTCTTGTTTCTTTTGACAATATGAAAAAAATAATTGCTGATCTTCCTTCTTCTTACACTAGTGAATGTTCATATTCTTTACATTCCTCAGTGTGTCAGGTTACCAACCATTTCTTTTAAGTGTTCCTATGATGGGGCTGATGCTGTTTCTGGAGCAGTTACCACTGGGTCAGTTATGAAGGGATTTACTTGGCTATATGCTCAGAATTTACAAGAGGGTGTTAAAGCAGAACTTTTGAGTGCACCTGTGGACAAATAAATGTTATTTGGATTTTACTTTACTGAGATCCTCATGAAGTTTGATGACAGTTAATCCAAGGTGTTTTCTAGATTTTTCGTTCCCTAGTACCCGAAAATAATTATAACTTTCCTTCTAGCCCAGGACCCCTCTATATGAAAACTTTCAAAGAATCCCAAAAAAAACCCAAAAAAGACAGGGAAGCAGACCTTCAAGAAACAGTGGCAGGGAGGTTAAAAAAGAAAGGAGGGACTTTGTAAGCCCAGGAGCAATTCAAAAAAGTAGATCGATTATGCCAAACTTCAGTCTCTTTTCTTTCCCCACTCTGGCAAACCTTTAAAACTTTCTCAAAACCTATCTTCATTTCCCCCTTTGGAACCAGATTACTTAGGACACATGGGTCCTATGAATTATTCAGAAAGGGTACCTTTGTCTCTAATGAACACAGGCAGTCTTAAATGGTTCATCTCCCAGGCACTAGCTTGTAAATGTTTTATCACCCAAGCCCCTGCTTACACTTATCAAGGGTATCAGAACTTGTCAGCGATTTGGAATGCATGGCTAGGTTTAAAAAGGCCCTTGTGGTCATAAGCCTAGTAAACACCTATAACCCTATGAACCTATGGTACAGCTGGCAGTGGGATACTCTGCCCATTTTTCAAGGGAGTACTTCCAGTTCAAGCAGTCAAACCTTCATCTTTCGTCCCATTCTGGATCAAATACTGTCTCAGGGAATGATACAGCCTATCCCACCAACACAACAGAAAGAGGTTTCTTCTCAAGAATTTTTCTGGCGCCAAAGAAAGAAGAAATGTGGAGACCTTTGTCAATCTTCTCATTTCTAAATTTGCACATCAAAGTTACAAAATTCAAAATGCTGATTCTACAGTCTCTGTTACCTCGTTACTCCTCTCAGTTTTGTGGTAATTCTAGACATAAAAGATGCCTATCATTACATTCCAGTTCTTAAAGATTTCACACACTTTTTTCCCATCCTCTTGTGTTTTACACTTTCCATCTGTCCCAGTGCCACTGTCCAGCACCAGTTCTGCCTGCTTCTACTTCCTCCCCTAGACTTCTCTGAATGAACTGGGACTGACATGGATTTTAAGAGCATCCTGGGGTGGTGCCAGCAACTGTGTCTGCTGCTGAGTGGGATTATTATGACCTACCCTTATTTCATTGACAGTGTCCAAGGTGTAGTCCCCTCTTTGGACCATGTCTTCCATTCAGGGGGCATCTTCAATGCCCCCCCCCCCAAGGATGGGTAATCTGAACCTCCTTGCCAGGATCTGAGATGTCTGAGCTGTTAAATGAACCCAGGTCACCTCAGCCCTAGTTAGGCTTTTATCTGTCTATGCCATGGTGCTGGCTGAGACTTCAGACACTTTTTAAAGATTTATTTGTGTCTTGGTTACATTTTCAGTTTTCTGCTTTACCATCCAGACTGTCAACAACTCCACAAGTGTTTATAAAGTGTCTGGCTCCAGTAGTAGCTTATTGAAGATTACAAGCCATTCACATTTTTCTTTATTTAGATTACTGCCTTATTTTTGCAATCTTTTCTAAACTGTCAATAATCTCTTTTTGTTAGCAACCTTTTTCTCGCCTTGAGTTTTCAAGTAAACATAGAAAAATAATCTGTCACTCTATCTCACAGGATAGTGTTTTTTGGGGTTGCCTCCTAGATACATCTTTTATGGTGGCCTTTCTTTCTCAGAATAAAATGGACTTTTACAAGGGACAATTTCTAACATTATGCAGCTAGACTTTCACAACATCCAGGGGATATCTCAGGATATTAGTATTCATGGCCTCTACAAGTCTCATGATTCCTCTAGCCAGACTACATATGAACAAAATTCAGTGGTTAATCAAATTAGTCTGGACTCAACACCAGCACTCTCTATCCTTTCTGATTTTGATGCTGAGTTTTGTCTGTAAAGAAATTCACTGATGTGTGAGTCAGTTATCCCTCAGTTTCAATATCCCTTTATCCCCACCAACCCCTACTCAGTCTATATCCACAAACACATTAGATTTTGTATGGCATTTGTTTCCAAAGGGGTGAAAGCACTAGGGCTGTAGAATCATAAACACCAAAAGAAATGTATAAACATCAAAGAGATGTTAGCATTATTAAATGCTTTCAAATCACTAAACCATATCTGGAGTTCAGGACTCTTCTTGTCATCACAAACAACACAGCAGTCACAAGTGGTATGGTTTATGGTACACATGTGTGTGTGTGTGTGTGTGTGTGTGTGTGTGTGCACGTGTGTGTGTGTGTGTGTGTGTGTGTGTGTGTGTGTGTGTGTGTGTGTGTGTGTGTGTGTGTGTGTGTGTGTGTGTGTGTTTTTACCCATGATTCATTTACACTGCTTCCATATGTATATTGCAAACATCATATTTTCCACCTGGTACTAATGTCAAACTCTTCCACCCAACATTTGCCATTCTCATAAGACTCCCCAGTCCCCCACCCATGTGATGCATATTTATGTATTACTCCTCACAAAGAGATAAACATAAAATGTATTTATTTTTTATGCAGGTGCATAGCCTGCCGTTCTATACAACCTGTGCTTTCATGGAAGCAGTTCTTATATGATTATGTAGTCTGTACACTGTAGGAACAGAACACTATACATCTCCCTAAACTGACCAGAGGTTTAACAATTTAGAAAAGAGGATTAAGGCTTTGAGCTGCTAGTGAGCTTCACTCTGTAGAGATGAGTTTGACTCTCATTATCTCCATTTGCTTGCTAGGTGACTAAGTGAGTCATTTAACCCTACAGACCTCTTAGGCATCCACCAAAAATGGGCACCAAGCCAGGTGAATAAGTTAGCCAGCAGAACAAATAAATAAATCACAAAAAG